>NC_134407.1:0-157500 GCF_038048845.1 Mixophyes fleayi
TATGTGCAGCAGTTCAGCTCTCCTCCGGCTGTCATTTAGAACAGTCGGACGCCGTGCCAGGACTCAGGGGGCTGCGTGCCGGGGGTTGCCGACCCCTGCCCTAACCCTTAACCATACACACACATTTAGCTACATGCTTTATTTACATAAAATTTTAAATCTTGGCCAGGACAAGATTTGAACCATGAACCTCCTGCATGGTAAACTGTTGCCATACTGTGTGAACTATAACCAAAGTCATGGAGGCATTCCTTGCCACATGCCTGCATGTACTTCCAATGTAGCAGAGCAGGCCCTATGTCTATGCAAGGGGCCCCTCCACTTTATTCCTGAGCCCCTCATCTTCAGAGATCATACCTAGTTAGCTATACTTAGTTAGTGTTATTATATACATATAAAAAATTCTTAAAACCCTGCCATGTGGCTATAGGTATTGGCTTAATACTGATCTACATCTCTTACACATCTCACCACCAGCATTGTAGGAAGCATAAACAAGAGAAAAAAGCCAACAGCTAGAAGACCACCATTAATTTCCAGCCCTTGAATCTCACTTAATATTCCACCCAAGACAGAATCTGTATGTACATGTAAAATGAGACACATTTATGTTATATTTAGTTATCAATGCATCTTGCAGCAAATGACCCATACTAGTCTGTACATTGATAAATAGTAAAGTGTGATAAACAGGGTATTACCTTGTAACAAGAGAATGACCCCCTATGTGTGCAGGAACAGTTCCAGGGGTTCCCTCCCAGTCTCAGGGTTCCAGCGGCTGCGTTGAAGCGAGAAGATTTTATTAGAAGACAGGTCCAGGGAGAAGATCTTGGGACGGGTCCAGAGAGGAGATCTTGGGACGGGTCCAGAGAGGAGATCTTGGGACGGGTCCAGGGAGGAGATCTTGGGACGGGTCCAGAGAGGAGATCTTGGGACGGGTCCAGAGAGGAGATCTTGGGACGGGTCCAGGGAGGAGATCTTGGACAGGCCCCGGGAGCTGTCGCTGCCAATTGCAGTAATATCATTCTTGCTAAGATGTAAAGGTTCCAGCTGGAGAATCATGGGGCCATGGGGAGGTTTCTCAGGGATTCAAAGAGAAGAATCTCAATGTCTTCCATGTAGTCTGGAGAACACAAGGATGTGATTACTACAACTCTGACTCGTATCAGCTTTGTCTCCCTGGATGATATAAAGTCTTGGTTAGGACATTAAGCAGTGACCTGGTGACAGCTGGGGCTGACAACATGCAGCGCGGAGCGCACAGGCGGCGGCATCACATCACACGTGATAGGGCCGCGTGTTCACAACACGTGTCCTATTGTGCGGCCGCGTGTTCACAACACGTGTCCTATTGTGCGGCCGCGTCATCACATCACGTGTCATACAACTCAGTCCCCCGCCGTTACACACAGACACGCACACACAGTACAATCAGCCCCCGCCGCTGCGCACAGACAGACACACACACTAGAATCAGTCCGCGCCGTTAAACACAGACTAGACTCAGCCCCCGCCGCCGTTACACACAGACAGACACTGACATGAGCTTCCCCCGCCGCTGCACACAGTTACCTTTATGCCGCTTCTCTACTCACGTGGGACGGCACCTGTTACGTGGTGCGCGTCCCACGTGATATCCGCGTCTCGTGTGATAGGCCGCTCACCGGGGGGTTGGGCGGTCATAGGAGATCCGCGGCCGATGTCTCCGCCCCTGGATGTATCTCTGTAATCTAAGGGAATAACAATAATAAGGTGGCAAGGGATGAGGTACAGAAGAGAGAGGAAGGGATGAGGTACAGAAGAGAGAGGAAGGGATGAGGTACAGAAGAGAGAGGGATGAGGTACAGAAGAGAGGGGAAGGGATGAGGTACAGAAGAGAGGGGGATGAGGTACAGAAGAGAGAGGAAGGGATGAGGTACAGAAGAGAGGGGGGTGAGGTACAGAAGAGAGGGGAAGGGATGAGGTACAGAAGAGAGGGGAAGGGATGAGGTACAGAAGAGAGGGGGATGAGGTACAGAAGAGAGGGGGATGAGGTACAGAAGAGAGAGGAAGGGATGAGGTACAGAAGAGAGAGGAAGGGATGAGGTACAGAAGAGAGAGGGATGAGGTACAGAAGAGAGGGGAAGGGATGAGGTACAGAAGAGAGGGGGATGAGGTACAGAAGAGAGAGGAAGGGATGAGGTACAGAAGAGAGGGGGGTGAGGTACAGAAGAGAGGGGAAGGGATGAGGTACAGAAGAGAGGGGAAGGGATGAGGTACAGAAGAGAGGGGGATGAGGTACAGAAGAGAGAGGAAGGGATGAGGTACAGAAGAGAGAGGGACGAGGTACAGAAGAGAGGGGGACGAGGTACAGAAGAGAGAGGGACGAGGTACAGAAGAGAGAGGGACGAGGTATAGAAGAGAGAGGGACGAGGTACAGAAGAGAGAGGGACGAGGTACAGAAGAGAGGGGGACGAGGTACAGAAGAGAGGGGGATGAGGTACAGAAGAGAGAGGGATGAGGTACAGAAGAGAGAGGAAGGGATGAGGTACAGAAGAGAGAGGGATGAGGTACAGAAGAGAGGAAGGGATGAGGTACAGAAGAGAGGGGTATGAGGTACAGAAGAGAGAGGAAGGGATGAGGTACAGAAGAGAGGGGGATGAGGTACGGAAGGGATGAGGTACAGAAGAGAGGGATGAGGTACGGAAGGGATGAGGTACAGAAGAGAGAGGAAGGGATGAGGTACAGAAGAGAGAAAGGGATGAGGTACAGAAGAGAGAAAGGGATGAGGTACAGAAGAGAGAAAGGGATGAGGTACAGAAGAGAGAGGGATGAGGTACAGAAGAGAGGGATGAGGTACAGAAGAGAGAGGAAGGAATGAGGTACAAAAGAGAGGGGGATGAGGTACAGAAGAAAGGGGGATGAGGTACAGAAGAGAGAGGAAGGGATGAGGTACAGAAGAGAGAGGAAGGGATGAGGTACAGAAGAGAGAGGAAGGGATGAGGTACAGAAGAGAGGGGGATGAGGTACAGAAGAGAGGGATGAGGTACAGAAGAGAGGGAGATGAGGTACAGAAGAGAGAGGGATGAGGTACAGAAGAGGGGGATGAGGTACAGAAGAGAGAGGAAGGGATGAGGTACAGAAGAGAGAGGAAGGTATGAGGTACAGAAGAGAGAGGAAGGGATGAGGTACAGAAGAGAGAGGAAGGGATGAGGTGCAGAAGAGAGGAAGGGATGAGGTACAGAAGAGAGGGGGATGAGGTACAGAAGAGAGGGAGATGAGGTACAGAAGAGAGAGGGGTGAGGTACAGAAGAGAGGGGGATGAGGTACAGAAGAGAGAGGAAGGGATGAGGTACAGAAGAGAGAGGAAGGGATGAGGTACAGAAGAGAGAGGAAGGGATGAGGTACAGAAGAGAGAGGAAGGGATGAGGTACAGAAGAGAGAAGAAGGGATGAGGTACAGAAGAGAGAGGAAGGGATGAGGTACAGAAGAGAGGGAGATGAGGTACAGAAGAGAGGGGGATGAGGTACAGAAGAGAGGGGGATGAGGTACAGAAGAGAGGGGAAGGGATGAGGTACAGAAGAGAGGGGGATGAGGTACAGAAGAGAGAGGGATGAGGTACAGAAGAGAGAGGGATGAGGTACAGAAGAGAGAGGAAGGGATGAGGTACAGAAGAGAGAGGGATGAGGTACAGAAGAGAGAGGGATGAGGTACAGAAGAGAGAGGAAGGGATGAGGTACAGAAGAGAGAGGGATGAGGTACAGAAGAGAGAGGGATGAGGTACAGAAGAGAGAGGAAGGGATGAGGTACAGAAGAGAGAGGGATGAGGTACAGAAGAGAGAGGAAGGGATGAGGTACAGAAGAGAGAGGAAGGGATGAGGTACAGAAAAGAGAGGGATGAGGTACAGAAGAGAGAGGAAGGGATGAGGTACAGAAGAGAGAGGAAGGGATGAGGTACAGAAGAGAGGGGGATGAGGTACAGAAGAGAGGGGGATGAGGTACAGAAGAGAGAGGAAGGGATGAGGTACAGAAGAGAGAGGAAGGGATGAGGTACAGAAGAGAGGGGGATGAGGTACAGAAGAGAGAGGGATGAGGTACAGAAGAGAGAGGAAGGGATGAGGTACAGAAGAGAGAGGAAGGGATGAGGTACAGAAGAGAGAGGGGATGAGGTACAGAAGAGAGAGGGATGAGGTACAGAAGAGAGAGGAAGATATGAGGTACAGAAGAGAGGGGGATGAGGTACAGAAGAGAGGGGGATGAGGTACAGAAGAGAGAGGAAGGGATGAGGTACAGAAGAGAGGGGGATGAGGTACAGAAGAGAGGGGGATGAGGTACAGAAGAGAGAGGAAGGGATGAGGTACAGAAGAGAGGGGGATGAGGTACAGAAGAGAGACGAAGGGATGAGGTACAGAAGAGAGAGGGATGAGGTACAGAAGAGAGAGGGATGAGGTACAGAAGAGAGGAAGGGATAAGGTACAGAAGAGAGAGGAAGGGATGAGGTACAGAAGAGAGAGGAAGGGATGAGGTACAGAAGAGAGAGGGATGAGGTACAGAAGAGAGGAAGGGATGAGGTACAGAATAGAGAGGGATGAGGTACATAAGAGAGGGGGATGAGATACAGAAGAGAGGAAGGGATGAGGTACAGAAGAGAGAGGAAGGGATGAGGTACAGAAGAGAGAGGGATGAGGTACAGAAGAGAGGAAGGGATGAGGTACAGAAGAGAGAGGAAGGGATGAGGTACAGAAGAGAGGGGGATGAGGTACAGAAGAGAGACGAAGGGATGAGGTACAGAAGAGAGGGGAAGGGAATAGGTACAGAAGAGAGAGGGATGAGGTACAGAAGAGAGGGGGATGAGATACAGAAGAGAGGAAGGGATGAGGTACAGAAGAGAGAGGAAGGGATGAGGTACAGAAGTGAGAGGAAGGGATGAGGTACAGAAGTGAGAGGGATGAGGTACAGAAGAGAGGAAGGGATGAGGTACAGAAGAGAGAGGAAGGGATGAGGTACAGAAGAGAGGGGGATGAGGTACAGAAGAGAGACGAAGGGATGAGGTACAGAAGAGAGACGAAGGGATGAGGTACAGAAGAGAGAGGGATGAGGTACAGAAGAGAGAGGGATGAGGTACAGAAGAGAGGGGGATGAGGTACAGAAGAGAGGAAGGGATGAGGTACAGAAGAGAGAGGAAGGGATGAGGTACAGAAGAGAGGAAGGGATGAGGTACAGAAGAGAGAGGAAGGGATGAGGTACAGAAGAGAGGGGGATGAGGTACAGAAGAGAGACGAAGGTATGAGGTACAGAAGAGAGGGGAAGGGATGAGGTACAGAAGAGAGAGGGATGAGGTACAGAAGAGAGAGGGATGAGGTACAGAAGAGAGAAGAAGGGATGAGGTACAGAAGAGAGGGGGATGAGGTACAGAAGAGAGGGGGATGAGGTACAGAAGAGAGAGGAAGGGATGAGGTACAGAAGAGAGGGGAAGGGATGAGGTACAGAAGAGAGGGGGATGAGGTACAGAAGAGAGAGGAAGGGATGAGGTACAGAAGAGAGAGGAAGGGATGAGGTACAGAAGAGAGGGGGACGAGGTACAGAAGAGAGGGGGACGAGGTACAGAAGAGAGGGGGACGAGGTACAGAAGAGAGAGGAAGGGATGAGGTACAGAAGAGAGAGGGATGAGGTGAGGAAGGAATGAGGTACAGAAGAGAGAGGAAGGGATGAGGTACAGAAGAGAGAGGAAGGGATGAGGTACAGAAGAGAGGGGGATGAGGTACAGAAGAGAGGGGGATGAGGTACAGAAGAGAGAGGGATGAGGTACAGAAGAGAGAGGGATGAGGTACAGAAGAGAGGGGGATGAGGTACAGAAGAGAGGGGAAGGGATGAGGTACAGAAGAGAGGGGGATGAGGTACAGAAGAGAGAGGAAGGGATGAGGTACAGAAGAGAGAGGAAGGGATGAGGTACAGAGAGAGGGACGAGGTACAGAAGAGAGGGGGACGAGGTACAGAAGAGAGGGGGACGAGGTACAGAAGAGAGGGGGACGAGGTACAGAAGAGAGGGATGAGGTACAGAAGAGAGAGGGATGAGGTATGGAAGGGATGAGGTACAGAAGAGAGTGGGATGAGGTACGGAAGGGATGAGGTACAGAAGAGAGTGGGATGAGGTACAGAAGAGAGAGGGATGAGGTACAGAAGAGAGAGGAAGGGATGAGGTACAGAAGAGAGGGGGATGAGGTACAGAAGAGAGAGGGATGAGGTATGGAAGGGATGAGGTACAGAAGAGAGTGGGATGAGGTACGGAAGGGATGAGGTACAGAAGAGAGTGGGATGAGGTACAGAAGAGAGAGGAAGGGATGAGGTACAGAAGAGAGAGGGATGAGGTACAGAAGAGAGGGGAAGGGATGAGGTACAGAAGAGAGGGGGATGAGGTACAGAAGAGAGAGGAAGGGATGAGGTACAGAAGAGAGGGGGTGAGGTACAGAAGAGAGGGGGATGAGGTACAGAAGAGAGGGGAAGGGATGAGGTACAGAAGAGAGGGGGATGAGGTACAGAAGAGAGAGGAAGGGATGAGGTACAGAAGAGAGGGGGACGAGGTACAGAAGAGAGAGGGACGAGGTACAGAAGAGAGGGGGACGAGGTACAGAAGAGAGAGGGACGAGGTACAGAAGAGAGGGACGAGGTACAGAAGAGAGAGGGACGAGGTACAGAAGAGAGAGGGACGAGGTACAGAAGAGAGGGGGACGAGGTACAGAAGAGAGGGGGACGAGGTACAGAAGAGAGAGGGATGAGGTACAGAAGAGAGAGGAAGGGATGAGGTACAGAAGAGAGAGGGATGAGGTACAGAAGAGAGGAAGGGATGAGGTACAGAAGAGAGGGGTATGAGGTACAGAAGAGAGGAAGGGATGAGGTACAGAAGAGAGGGGGATGAGGTACGGAAGGGATGAGGTACAGAAGAGAGGGATGAGGTACGGAAGGGATGAGGTACAGAAGAGAGAGGAAGGGATGAGGTACAGAAGAGAGAGGAAGGGATGAGGTACAGAAGAGAGAAAGGGATGAGGTACAGAAGAGAGAGGGATGAGGTACAGAAGAGAGGGATGAGGTACAGAAGAGAGAGGAAGGAATGAGGTACAAAAGAGAGGGGGATGAGGTACAGAAGAAAGGGGGTTGAGGTACAGAAGAGAGAGGAAGGGATGAGGTACAGAAGAGAGAGGAAGGGATGAGGTACAGAAGAGAGAGGAAGGGATGAGGTACAGAAGAGGGGGATGAGGTACAGAAGAGAGAGGAAGGGATGAGGTACAGAAGAGAGGGGGATGAGGTACAGAAGAGAGAGGGATGAGGTACAGAAGAGAGGGAGATGAGGTACAGAAGAGAGAGGGATGAGGTACAGAAGAGAGGGGGATGAGGTACAGAAGAGAGAGGAAGGGATGAGGTACAGAAGAGAGAGGAAGGTATGAGGTACAGAAGAGAGATGAAGGGATGAGGTACAGAAGAGAGAGGAAGGGATGAGGTGCAGAAGAGAGGGGATGAGGTACAGAAGAGAGGGAGATGAGGTACAGAAGAGAGAGGGGTGAGGTACAGAAGAGAGAGGGATGAGTTACAGAAGAGAGGGGGATGAGGTACAGAAGAGAGAGGAAGGGATGAGGTACAGAAGAGAGAGGAAGGGATGAGGTACAGAAGAGAGAGGAAGGGATGAGGTACAGAAGAGAGAGGAAGGGATGAGGTACAGAAGAGAGAGGAAGGGATGAGGTACAGAAGAGAGGGAGATGAGGTACAGAAGAGAGGGGGATGAGGTACAGAAGAGAGGGGAAGGGATGAGGTACAGAAGAGAGGGGGATGAGGTACAGAAGAGAGAGGGATGAGGTACAGAAGAGAGAGGGATGAGGTACAGAAGAGAGAGGGATGAGGTACAGAAGAGAGAGGAAGGGATGAGGTACAGAAGAGAGAGGAAGGGATGAGGTACAGAAAAGAGAGGGATGAGGTACAGAAGAGAGAGGAAGGGATGAGGTACAGAAGAGAGAGGAAGGGATGAGGTACAGAAGAGAGGGGGATGAGGTACAGAAGAGAGGGGGATGAGGTACAGAAGAGAGAGGAAGGGATGAGGTACAGAAGAGAGAGGAAGGGATGAGGTACAGAAGAGAGAGGAAGGGATGAGGTACAGAAGAGAGGGGGATGAGGTACAGAAGAGAGGGGGATGAGGTACAGAAGAGAGGGGGATGAGGTACAGAAGAGAGAGGGATGAGGTACAGAAGAGAGGAAGGGATGAGGTAAAGAAGAGAGAGGGATGAGGTACAGAAGAGAGAGGGATGAGGTACAGAAGAGAGGGGGATGAGGTACAGAAGAGAGAGGGATGAGGTACAGAAGAGAGGGGGATGAGGTACAGAAGAGAGAGGGATGAGGTACAGAAGAGAGGGATGAGGTACAGAAGAGAGAGGAAGGGATGAGGTACAGAAGAGAGAGGAAGGGATGAGGTACAGAAGAGAGAAGGATGAGGTACAGAAGAGAGAGGAAGGGATGAGGTACAGAAGAGAGGGATGAGGTACGGAAGGGATGAGGTACAGAAGAGAGAGGAAGGGATGAGGTACAGAAGAGAGAAAGGGATGAGGTACAGAAGAGAGAAAGGGATGAGGTACAGAAGAGAGAGGGATGAGGTACAGAAGAGAGGGATGAGGTACAGAAGAGAGGGATGAGGTACAGAAGAGAGAGGAAGGAATGAGGTACAAAAGAGAGGGGGATGAGGTACAGAAGAAAGGGGGATGAGGTACAGAAGAGAGAGGAAGGGATGAGGTACAGAAGAGAGAGGAAGGGATGAGGTACAGAAGAGAGAGGAAGGGATGAGGTACAGAAGAGAGGGGGATGAGGTACAGAAGAGAGAGGAAGGGATGAGGTACAGAAGAGAGGGGGATGAGGTACAGAAGAGAGAGGGATGAGGTACAGAAGAGAGGGAGATGAGGTACAGAAGAGAGAGGGATGAGGTACAGAAGAGAGAGGGATGAGGTACAGAAGAGGGGGATGAGGTACAGAAGAGAGAGGAAGGGATGAGGTACAGAAGAGAGAGGAAGGTATGAGGTACAGAAGAGAGAGGAAGGGATGAGGTACAGAAGAGAGAGGAAGGGATGAGGTGCAGAAGAGAGGAAGGGATGAGGTACAGAAGAGAGGGGGATGAGGTACAGAAGAGAGGGAGATGAGGTACAGAAGAGAGAGGGGTGAGGTAGAGAAGAGAGAGGGATGAGTTACAGAAGAGAGGGGGATGAGGTACAGAAGAGAGAGGGATGAGGTACAGAAGAGAGAGGAAGGGATGAGGTACAGAAGAGAGAGGAAGGGATGAGGTACAGAAGAGAGAGGAAGGGATGAGGTACAGAAGAGAGAAGAAGGGATGAGGTACAGAAGAGAGAGGAAGGGATGAGGTACAGAAGAGAGGGAGATGAGGTACAGAAGAGAGGGGGATGAGGTACAGAAGAGAGGGGGATGAGGTACAGAAGAGAGGGGAAGGGATGAGGTACAGAAGAGAGGGGGATGAGGTACAGAAGAGAGAGGGATGAGGTACAGAAGAGAGAGGGATGAGGTACAGAAGAGAGAGGAAGGGATGAGGTACAGAAGAGAGAGGGATGAGGTACAGAAGAGAGAGGGATGAGGTACAGAAGAGAGAGGAAGGGATGAGGTACAGAAGAGAGAGGGATGAGGTACAGAAGAGAGAGGGATGAGGTACAGAAGAGAGAGGAAGGGATGAGGTACAGAAGAGAGAGGGATGAGGTACAGAAGAGAGAGGAAGGGATGAGGTACAGAAGAGAGAGGAAGGGATGAGGTACAGAAAAGAGAGGGATGAGGTACAGAAGAGAGAGGAAGGGATGAGGTACAGAAGAGAGAGGAAGGGATGAGGTACAGAAGAGAGGGGGATGAGGTACAGAAGAGAGAGGAAGGGATGAGGTACAGAAGAGAGAGGAAGGGATGAGGTACAGAAGAGAGAGGAAGGGATGAGGTACAGAAGAGAGAGGAAGGGATGAGGTACAGAAGAGAGGGAGATGAGGTACAGAAGAGAGGGGGATGAGGTACAGAAGAGAGGGGAAGGGATGAGGTACAGAAGAGAGGGGGATGAGGTACAGAAGAGAGAGGGATGAGGTACAGAAGAGAGAGGGATGAGGTACAGAAGAGAGAGGAAGGGATGAGGTACAGAAGAGAGAGGGATGAGGTACAGAAGAGAGAGGGATGAGGTACAGAAGAGAGAGGAAGGGATGAGGTACAGAAGAGAGAGGAAGGGATGAGGTACAGAAAAGAGAGGGATGAGGTACAGAAGAGAGAGGAAGGGATGAGGTACAGAAGAGAGAGGAAGGGATGAGGTACAGAAGAGAGGGGATGAGGTACAGAAGAGAGGGGGATGAGGTACAGAAGAGAGAGGAAGGGATGAGGTACAGAAGAGAGAGGAAGGGATGAGGTACAGAAGAGAGAGGAAGGGATGAGGTACAGAAGAGAGGGGGATGAGGTACAGAAGAGAGGGGGATGAGGTACAGAAGAGAGGGGGATGAGGTACAGAAGAGAGGGGATGAGGTACAGAAGAGAGGAAGGGATGAGGTAAAGAAGAGAGAGGGATGAGGTACAGAAGAGAGAGGGATGAGGTACAGAAGAGAGGGGGATGAGGTACAGAAGAGAGGGGGATGAGGTACAGAAGAGAGGGATGAGGTACAGAAGAGAGGGAGATGAGGTACAGAAGAGAGAGGGATGAGGTACAGAAGAGAGGAAGGGATGAGGTACAGAAGAGAGAGGAAGGGATGAGGTACAGAAGAGAGAGGAAGGGATGAGGTACAGAAGATAGGGGGATGAGGTACAGAAGAGAGGGGGATGAGGTACAGAAGAGAGAGGAAGGGATGAGGTACAGAAGAGAGAGGAAGGGATGAGGTACAGAAGAGAGAGGAAGGGATGAGGTACAGAAGAGAGAGGAAGGGATGAGGTACAGAAGAGAGGGATGAGGTACGGAAGGGATGAGGTACAGAAGAGAGAGGAAGGGATGAGGTACAGAAGAGAGAAAGGGATGAGGTACAGAAGAGAGAAAGGGATGAGGTACAGAAGAGAGAGGGATGAGGTACAGAAGAGAGGGATGAGGTACAGAAGAGAGAGGAAGGAATGAGGTACAAAAGAGAGGGGGATGAGGTACAGAAGAAAGGGGGATGAGGTACAGAAGAGAGAGGAAGGGATGAGGTACAGAAGAGAGAGGAAGGGATGAGGTACAGAAGAGAGAGGAAGGGATGAGGTACAGAAGAGAGGGGGATGAGGTACAGAAGAGAGAGGAAGGGATGAGGTACAGAAGAGAGGGGGATGAGGTACAGAAGAGAGAGGGATGAGGTACAGAAGAGAGGGAGATGAGGTACAGAAGAGAGAGGGATGAGGTACAGAAGAGGGGGGATGAGGTACAGAAGAGAGAGGAAGGGATGAGGTACAGAAGAGAGAGGAAGGTATGAGGTACAGAAGAGAGAGGAAGGGATGAGGTACAGAAGAGAGAGGAAGGGATGAGGTGCAGAAGAGAGGAAGGGATGAGGTACAGAAGAGAGGGAGATGAGGTACAGAAGAGAGAGGGGTGAGGTAGAGAAGAGAGAGGGATGAGTTACAGAAGAGAGGGGGATGAGGTACAGAAGAGAGAGGAAGGGATGAGGTACAGAAGAGAGAGGAAGGGATGAGGTACAGAAGAGAGAGGAAGGGATGAGGTACAGAAGAGAGAAGAAGGGATGAGGTACAGAAGAGAGAGGAAGGGATGAGGTACAGAAGAGAGGGAGATGAGGTACAGAAGAGAGGGGGATGAGGTACAGAAGAGAGGGGGATGAGGTACAGAAGAGAGGGGAAGGGATGAGGTACAGAAGAGAGGGGGATGAGGTACAGAAGAGAGAGGGATGAGGTACAGAAGAGAGAGGGATGAGGTACAGAAGAGAGAGGAAGGGATGAGGTACAGAAGAGAGAGGGATGAGGTACAGAAGAGAGAGGGATGAGGTACAGAAGAGAGAGGAAGGGATGAGGTACAGAAGAGAGAGGGATGAGGTACAGAAGAGAGAGGGATGAGGTACAGAAGAGAGAGGAAGGGATGAGGTACAGAAGAGAGAGGGATGAGGTACAGAAGAGAGAGGGATGAGGTACAGAAGAGAGAGGAAGGGATGAGGTACAGAAGAGAGAGGAAGGGATGAGGTACAGAAAAGAGAGGGATGAGGTACAGAAGAGAGAGGAAGGGATGAGGTACAGAAGAGAGAGGAAGGGATGAGGTACAGAAGAGAGGGGGATGAGGTACAGAAGAGAGAGGAAGGGATGAGGTACAAAAGAGAGAGGAAGGGATGAGGTACAGAAGAGAGGGGGATGAGGTACAGAAGAGAGAGGGATGAGGTACAGAAGAGAGAGGGATGAGGTACAGAAGAGAGAGGAAGGGATGAGGTACAGAAGAGAGAGGAAGGGATGAGGTACAGAAGAGAGAGGGGATGAGGTACAGAAGAGAGAGGGATGAGGTACAGAAGAGAGAGGAAGATATGAGGTACAGAAGAGAGGGGGATGAGGTACAGAAGAGAGGGGGATGAGGTACAGAAGAGAGAGGAAGGGATGAGGTACAGAAGAGAGGGGGATGAGGTACAGAAGAGAGGGGGATGAGGTACAGAAGAGAGAGGAAGGGATGAGGTACAGAAGAGAGGGGGATGAGGTACAGAAGAGAGACGAAGGGATGAGGTACAGAAGAGAGAGGGATGAGGTACAGAAGAGAGAGGGATGAGGTACAGAAGAGAGGAAGGGATAAGGTACAGAAGAGAGAGGAAGGGATGAGGTACAGAACAGAGAGGAAGGGATGAGGTACAGAAGAGAGAGGGATGAGGTACAGAAGAGAGGAAGGGATGAGGTACAGAATAGAGAGGGATGAGGTACATAAGAGAGGGGGATGAGATACAGAAGAGAGGAAGGGATGAGGTACAGAAGAGAGAGGAAGGGATGAGGTACAGAAGAGAGAGGGATGAGGTACAGAAGAGAGGAAGGGATGAGGTACAGAAGAGAGAGGAAGGGATGAGGTACAGAAGAGAGGGGGATGAGGTACAGAAGAGAGACGAAGGGATGAGGTACAGAAGAGAGGGGAAGGGAATAGGTACAGAAGAGAGAGGGATGAGGTACAGAAGAGAGGGGGATGAGATACAGAAGAGAGGAAGGGATGAGGTACAGAAGAGAGAGGAAGGGATGAGGTACAGAAGTGAGAGGGATGAGGTACAGAAGAGAGGAAGGGATGAGGTACAGAAGAGAGAGGAAGGGATGAGGTACAGAAGAGAGGGGGATGAGGTACAGAAGAGAGACGAAGGGATGAGGTACAGAAGAGAGACGAAGGGATGAGGTACAGAAGAGAGAGGGATGAGGTACAGAAGAGAGAGGGATGAGGTACAGAAGAGAGGGGGATGAGGTACAGAAGAGAGGGGGATGAGGTACAGAAGAGAGGAAGGGATGAGGTACAGAAGAGAGGGGGATGAGGTACAGAAGAGAGGAAGGGATGAGGTACAGAAGAGAGAGGAAGGGATGAGGTACAGAAGAGAGGAAGGGATGAGGTACAGAAGAGAGAGGAAGGGATGAGGTACAGAAGAGAGACGAAGGGATGAGGTACAGAAGAGAGGGAAGGGATGAGGTACAGAAGAGAGAGGGATGAGGTACAGAAGAGAGAGGGATGAGGTACAGAAGAGAGAAGAAGGGATGAGGTACAGAAGAGGGGGATGAGGTACAGAAGAGAGGGGGATGAGGTACAGAAGAGAGAGGAAGGGATGAGGTACAGAAGAGAGGGGAAGGGATGAGGTACAGAAGAGAGGGGGATGAGGTACAGAAGAGAGAGGAAGGGATGAGGTACAGAAGAGAGAGGAAGGGATGAGGTACAGAAGAGAGGGGGACGAGGTACAGAAGAGAGGGGGACGAGGTACAGAAGAGAGGGGGACGAGGTACAGAAGAGAGAGGAAGGGATGAGGTACAGAAGAGAGAGGGATGAGGTGAGGAAGGAATGAGGTACAGAAGAGAGAGGAAGGGATGAGGTACAGAAGAGAGAGGAAGGGATGAGGTACAGAAGAGAGGGGGATGAGGTACAGAAGAGAGGGGGATGAGGTACAGAAGAGAGAGGGATGAGGTACAGAAGAGAGGGGGATGAGGTACAGAAGAGAGGGGAAGGGATGAGGTACAGAAGAGAGGGGGATGAGGTACAGAAGAGAGAGGAAGGGATGAGGTACAGAAGAGAGAGGAAGGGATGAGGTACAGAAGAGAGGGACGAGGTACAGAAGAGAGGGGGACGAGGTACAGAAGAGAGGGGGACGAGGTACAGAAGAGAGGGGATGAGGTACAGAAGAGAGAGGGATGAGGTACGGAAGGGATGAGGTACAGAAGAGAGTGGGATGAGGTACGGAAGGGATGAGGTACAGAAGAGAGTGGGATGAGGTACAGAAGAGAGAGGGATGAGGTACAGAAGAGAGAGGGATGAGGTACAGAAGAGAGAGGAAGGGATGAGGTACAGAAGAGAGGGGGATGAGGTACAGAAGAGAGAGGGATGAGGTATGGAAGGGATGAGGTACAGAAGAGAGTGGGATGAGGTACGGAAGGGATGAGGTACAGAAGAGAGTGGGATGAGGTACAGAAGAGAGAGGAAGGGATGAGGTACAGAAGAGAGAGGGATGAGGTACAGAAGAGAGGGGAAGGGATGAGGTACAGAAGAGAGGGGGATGAGGTACAGAAGAGAGAGGAAGGGATGAGGTACAGAAGAGAGGGGGGTGAGGTACAGAAGAGAGGGGGATGAGGTACAGAAGAGAGGGGAAGGGATGAGGTACAGAAGAGAGGGGGATGAGGTACAGAAGAGAGAGGAAGGGATGAGGTACAGAAGAGAGGGGGACGAGGTACAGAAGAGAGAGGGACGAGGTACAGAAGAGAGGGGGACGAGGTACAGAAGAGAGAGGGACGAGGTACAGAAGAGAGGGACGAGGTACAGAAGAGAGAGGGACGAGGTACAGAAGAGAGAGGGACGAGGTACAGAAGAGAGGGGGACGAGGTACAGAAGAGAGGGGGACGAGGTACAGAAGAGAGAGGGACGAGGTACAGAAGAGAGAGGGATGAGGTACAGAAGAGAGGGGAAGGGATGAGGTACAGAAGAGAGGGGGATGAGGTACAGAAGAGAGAGGAAGGGATGAGGTACAGAAGAGAGGGGGGTGAGGTACAGAAGAGAGGGGGATGAGGTACAGAAGAGAGGGGAAGGGATGAGGTACAGAAGAGAGGGGGATGAGGTACAGAAGAGAGAGGAAGGGATGAGGTACAGAAGAGAGAGGGACGAGGTACAGAAGAGAGGGGGACGAGGTACAGAAGAGAGAGGGACGAGGTACAGAAGAGAGGGACGAGGTACAGAAGAGAGAGGGACGAGGTACAGAAGAGAGAGGGACGAGGTACAGAAGAGAGGGGGACGAGGTACAGAAGAGAGGGGGACGAGGTACAGAAGAGAGAGGGATGAGGTACAGAAGAGAGAGGAAGGGATGAGGTACAGAAGAGAGAGGGATGAAGTACAGAAGAGAGGAAGGGATGAGGTACAGAAGAGAGGGGTATGAGGTACAGAAGAGAGAGGAAGGGATGAGGTACAGAAGAGAGGGGGATGAGGTACGGAAGGGATGAGGTACAGAAGAGAGGGATGAGGTACGGAAGGGATGAGGTACAGAAGAGAGGGGGATGAGGTACAGAAGAGAGAGGAAGGGATGAGGTACAGAAGAGAGGGGGGTGAGGTACAGAAGAGAGGGGGATGAGGTACAGAAGAGAGGGGAAGGGATGAGGTACAGAAGAGAGGGGGATGAGGTACAGAAGAGAGAGGAAGGGATGAGGTACAGAAGAGAGGGGGACGAGGTACAGAAGAGAGAGGGATGAGGTACAGAAGAGAGGGGGACGAGGTACAGAAGAGAGAGGGACGAGGTACAGAAGAGAGGGACGAGGTACAGAAGAGAGAGGGACGAGGTACAGAAGAGAGAGGGACGAGGTACAGAAGAGAGAGGGACGAGGTACAGAAGAGAGGGACGAGGTACAGAAGAGAGAGGGACGAGGTACAGAAGAGAGAGGGACGAGGTACAGAAGAGAGGGGGACGAGGTACAGAAGAGAGGGGGACGAGGTACAGAAGAGAGAGGGATGAGGTACAGAAGAGAGAGGAAGGGATGAGGTACAGAAGAGAGAGGGATGAAGTACAGAAGAGAGGAAGGGATGAGGTACAGAAGAGAGGGGTATGAGGTACAGAAGAGAGAGGAAGGGATGAGGTACAGAAGAGAGGGGGATGAGGTACGGAAGGGATGAGGTACAGAAGAGAGGGATGAGGTACGGAAGGGATGAGGTACAGAAGAGAGAGGAAGGGATGAGGTACAGAAGAGAGAGGAAGGGATGAGGTACAGAAGAGAGAAAGGGATGAGGTACAGAAGAGAGAGGGATGAGGTACAGAAGAGAGGGATGAGGTACAGAAGAGAGAGGAAGGAATGAGGTACAAAAGAGAGGGGGATGAGGTACAGAAGAAAGGGGGATGAGGTACAGAAGAGAGAGGAAGGGATGAGGTACAGAAGAGAGAGGAAGGGATGAGGTACAGAAGAGAGAGGAAGGGATGAGGTACAGAAGAGAGGGGGATGAGGTACAGAAGAGAGAGGAAGGGATGAGGTACAGAAGAGAGGGGGATGAGGTACAGAAGAGAGAGGGATGAGGTACAGAAGAGAGAGGGATGAGGTACAGAAGAGAGGGGGATGAGGTACAGAAGAGAGAGGAAGGGATGAGGTACAGAAGAGAGAGGAAGGGATGAGGTACAGAAGAGAGAGGAAGGTATGAGGTACAGAAGAGAGAGGAAGGGATGAGGTACAGAAGAGAGAGGAAGGGATGAGGTGCAGAAGAGAGGAAGGGATGAGGTGCAGAAGAGAGGGGGATGAGGTACAGAAGAGAGGGAGATGAGGTACAGAAGAGAGAGGGGTGAGGTACAGAAGAGAGAGGGATGAGTTACAGAAGAGAGGGGGATGAGGTACAGAAGAGAGAGGAAGGGATGAGGTACAGAAGAGAGAGGAAGGGATGAGGTACAGAAGAGAGAGGAAGGGATGAGGTACAGAAGAGAGAGGAAGGGATGAGGTACAGAAGAGAGAGGAAGGGATGAGGTACAGAAGAGAGAGGAAGGGATGAGGTACAGAAGAGAGGGGAAGGGATGAGGTACAGAAGAGAGGGGGATGAGGTACAGAAGAGAGAGGGATGAGGTACAGAAGAGAGAGGGATGAGGTACAGAAGAGAGAGGAAGGGATGAGGTACAGAAGAGAGAGGGATGAGGTACAGAAGAGAGAGGGATGAGGTACAGAAGAGAGAGGAAGGGATGAGGTACAGAAGAGAGAGGAAGGGATGAGGTACAGAAGAGAGAGGAAGGGATGAGGTACAGAAAAGAGAGGGATGAGGTACAGAAGAGAGAGGAAGGGATGAGGTACAGAAGAGAGAGGAAGGGATGAGGTACAGAAGAGAGGGGGATGAGGTACAGAAGAGAGAGGAAGGGATGAGGTACAGAAGAGAGAGGAAGGGATGAGGTACAGAAGAGAGAGGAAGGGATGAGGTACAGAAGAGAGGGGGATGAGGTACAGAAGAGAGAGGGATGAGGTACAGAAGAGAGGAAGGGATGAGGTAAAGAAGAGAGAGGGATGAGGTACAGAAGAGAGAGGGATGAGGTACAGAAGAGAGGGGGATGAGGTACAGAAGAGAGAGGGATGAGGTACAGAAGAGAGGGAGATGAGGTACAGAAGAGAGAGGGATGAGGTACAGAAGAGAGAGGAAGGGATGAGGTACAGAAGAGAGAGGAAGGGATGAGGTACAGAAGAGAGAGGAAGGGATGAGGTACAGAAGAGAGAGGAAGGGATGAGGTACAGAAGATAGGGGGATGAGGTACAGAAGAGAGGGGGATGAGGTACAGAAGAGAGAGGAAGGGATGAGGTACAGAAGAGAGAGGAAGGGATGAGGTACAGAAGAGAGAGGGATGAGGTACAGAAGAGAGAGGAAGGGATGAGGTACAGAAGAGAGAGGAAGGGATGAGGTACAGAAGAGAGGGGGATGAGGTACAGAAGAGAGGGGGATGAGGTACAGAAGAGAGGGGGATGAGGTACAGAAGAGAGGGGGATGAGGTACAGAAGAGAGAGGGATGAGGTACAGAAGAGAGGAAGGGATGAGGTAAAGAAGAGAGAGGGATGAGGTACAGAAGAGAGAGGGATGAGGTACAGAAGAGAGGGGGATGAGATACAGAAGAGAGGGGGATGAGGTACAGAAGAGAGAGGGATGAGGTACAGAAGAGAGGGAGATGAGGTACAGAAGAGAGAGGGATGAGGTACAGAAGAGAGGGGGATGAGGTACAGAAGAGAGAGGAAGGGATGAGGTACAGAAGAGAGAGGAAGGGATGAGGTACAGAAGAGAGAGGAAGGGATGAGGTACAGAAGAGAGGGGGATGAGGTACAGAAGAGAGAGGAAGGGATGAGGTACAGAAGAGAGAGGAAGGGATGAGGTACAGAAGAGAGAGGGATGAGGTACAGAAGAGAGAGGAAGGGATGAGGTACAGAAGAGAGAGGAAGGGATGAGGTACAGAAGAGAGGGGGATGAGGTACAGAAGAGAGGGGGATGAGGTACAGAAGAGAGGGGGATGAGGTACAGAAGAGAGAGGAAGGGATGAGGTACAGAAGAGAGAGGAAGGGATGAGGTACAGAAGAGAGAGGAATGGATGAGGTACAGAAGAGAGAGGAATGGATGAGGTACAGAAGAGAGAGGAAGGGATGAGGTACAGAAGAGAGGGGGATGAGGTACAGAAGAGAGGGGGATGAGGTACAGAAGAGAGAGGAAGGGATGAGGTACAGAAGAGAGGGGGATGAGGTACAGAAGAGAGGGGGATGAGGTACAGAAGAGAGAGGGATGAGGTACAGAAGAGAGAGTAAGGGATGAGGTACAGAAGAGAGAGGAAGGGATGAGGTACAGAAGAGAGAGAGGAAAGGATGAGGTACAGAAGAGAGAGGAAGGGATGAGGTACAGAAGAGAGAGGAAAGGATGAGGTACAGAAGAGAGAGGAAGGGATGAGGTACAGAAGAGAGAGGAAAGGATGAGGTACAGAAGAGAGAGGAAAGGATGAGGTACAGAAGAGAGAGGAAGGGATGAGGTACAAAAGAGAGAGGAAGGGATGAGGTACAAAAGAGAGAGGTAGGGATGAGGTACAGAAGAGAGAAGAAGGGATGAGGTACAGAAGAGAGAGGAAGGGATGAGGTACAGAAGAGAGGGGGATGAGGTACAGAAGAGAGAGGGATGAGGTACAGAAGAGAGGAAGGGATGAGGTACAGAAGAGAGAGGAAGGGATGAGGTACAGAAGAGAGAGGAAGGGATGAGGTACAGAAGAGAGAGGAAGGGATGAGGTACAGAAGAGAGAGGAAGGGATGAGGTACAGAAGAGAGAGGAAGGGATGAGGTACAGAAGCGAGAGGAAGGGATGAGGTACAGAAGAGAGGGGGATGAGGTACAGAAGAGAGAGGGATGAGGTACAGAAGAGAGGAAGGGATGAGGTACAGAAGAGAGAGGGATGAGGTACAGAAGAGAGAGGGATGAGGTACAGAAGAGAGAGATGAGGTACAGAAGAGAGGGGGATTAGGTACAGAAGAGAGGGGGATTAGGTACAGAAGAGAGGGGGATGAGGTACAGAAGAGAGAGGGATGAGGTACAGGAGAGAGAGGAAGGGATGAGGTACAGAAGAGAGAGGAAGGGATGAGGTACAGAAGAGAGAGGGATGAGGTACAGAAGAGAGAGGAAGGGATGAGGTACAGGAGTGAGAGGAAGGGATGAGGTACAGAAGAGAGAGAAAGGGATGAGGTGCAGAAGAGAGGAAGGGATGAGGTACAGAAGAGAGAGATGAGGTACAGAAGAGAGGGGGATTAGGTACAGAAGAGAGGGGGATTAGGTACAGAAGAGAGGGGGATGAGGTACAGAAGAGAGAGGGATGAGGTACAGGAGAGAGAGGAAGGGATGAGGTACAGAAGAGAGAGGAAGGGATGAGGTACAGAAGAGAGAGGGATGAGGTACAGAAGAGAGAGGAAGGGATGAGGTACAGGAGTGAGAGGAAGGGATGAGGTACAGAAGAGAGAGAAAGGGATGAGGTGCAGAAGAGAGGAAGGGATGAGGTACAGAAGAGAGAGGGATGAGGTACAGAAGAGAGGGATGAGGTACAGAAGAGAGGGGGATGAGGTACAGAAGAGAGGGGGATGAGGTACAGAAGAGAGAGGGATGAGGTACAGAAGAGAGAGGGATGAGGTACAGAAGAGAGAGGGATGAGGTACAGAAGAGAGGGGGATGAGGTACAGAAGAGAGAGGGATGAGGTACAGAAGAGAGGGGAATGAGGAACAGAAGAGAGGGGGATGAGGAACAGAAGAGAGGGGGATGAGGTACAGAAGAGAGGGGGATGAGGTACAGAAGAGAGGGAGATGCGGTACAGAAGAGAGGGATGAGGTACAGAAGAGAGGGAGATGAGGTACAGAAGAGAGGGAGATGAGGTACAGAAGAGAGAGGGATGAGGTACAGAAGAGAGAGGGATGAGGTACAGAAGAGAGGGGGATGAGGTACAGAAGAGAGGAAGGGATGAGGTACAGAAGAGAGGGGGATGAGGTACAGAAGAGAGGAAGGGATGAGGTACAGAAGAGAGGGGGATGAGGTACAGAAGAGAGAGGAAGGGATGAGGTACAGAAGAGAGGGGGCTGGGGAAGGAGATATCTCTATTTACCAATAAGTACATTGTCCTGAGGAGACCTGAGCTACACATCACATACACTGTACAGTATACACATAAACTAACAGACATTAAAACATTTTGGAGAAGAATTCAGGGAACGGTCACTTTTTATATACAAATCTGTGCTAATTAATCGTCCTGTGCCGATCTTCACCGCCTTATGCTAGAAGCAGCCACAACTGATATGAACCACGATCATCTCAATATACAGCACTATGGGGCACATTTATCAATTTTCGTCAAAAATGAAAAATAGTTATCAATCTTTATCGCATGGATAAGGATTGAACTATTTCTCAAATTTATTAAAAACGGATCACGGACACAGCAGTTCTGATAAACTGCTGCTTCTGTGATAAAAAAAAAACATACTTACCCCCTTCTTCGGAATGCGCTGTCTCCGGATCTCCTCCTTGTCCTCTTCATTTTTCTTCATACTGGAATTGCACATGTGCACAAACATCTGTGCTCTTCTGCAACTATAGTTGCAGAGACAGTGGTGAGTGACAGGGAGGGATCATGTGATCCCTCCACACATGTGTTGTCCAGCTCTGCACTTCGGAGCAGAGCTGACAGCACTGAAATTTTTCAATTATGATAATGTACGCCAGCTGAAGCTGGTGTACATTAACATGACAAGTTACCGAAAAAAAACTTTTTAGGTAACTTGTTAAATTGTGGTAGGGAGCAGTCACCTTACTTACCAAAAGCCTACATGTACTTTCAATGTACTTTAGCTGCAAAATATAGACACTGTAGAGTACTTGAGTGTCCACTAGGTGTCAGCGTTACACTACGCAAGACTATGGTTGAGCTTCAAAGTTAGTGGCTCGTCTTAGCTCTTATCGCCCACTGGGTGGCAGTGCTGTCCTGATTACTGCAAGATTGTCGCAAAAGAGTACCAGCTAAAGGTAAATGTCTGCTTATACAATGTATTTAAATGGATTTCCTTAATGCAGCAGACTCATCTCCAATTGATTTCCCCTATTTAACTTGTGTCCCTTATCCTCACTTTCAGAGCAATTATTTCATTCCAGGACAGTATGAGAGCCTAAATGTTGGGGGCCAGACCATCTCATAAAAAATAAATATGTTATGTACATTTTCGTTGTGTAAAATAAGCTTAACGGCTGCAATGGATTAAAGACACATAAATGCGAAACAAATCTGGCACATATCATAACGGTTATGCACACTGTTTAATGCCAAATTCCTCCAGCACAGTGTAAGACTACACACACTGGAGCATTTTTGTCCAATAATTGGCAAATCATCCGACATACGTCCATTCTGTTGGAAGTCGGGTTAGTGTGTATAGTGACACAATGGTCGAAATATGTTCCAAAGTGTCAATTGTCGGCTCATTTGGTTGGTCGTACTGTTTAATATTTTACGACCAATCCACCTAACGATCATGTAGTGTGTATAATTTTCCAATCGATCCACGACCAAGTGCTGATAGTTCCTCGAGCTACGACTCTTTTGGGGGCGTGTGTATGTTCATTTCTGATGCCTGTACCAGTCCCACGTGTTGCGGTGTCCGCACGTTACTCATTTTGTAATTAGCTGTGTATTGCTTATGTCTGCCTCCATAATTATAGCAATGTGTCACTTTATTGTACGCTCAATACACATAAATAAAAAGGTTAAATATGTGTGTTACATTTGTCTGCCTGTATAAGTAAATACATTTTTCCCAACCCTAAACCCCCTAATAACCCTAACATGTCCACAATTCCGACCCAGCTGGGGTTTGAACCCTATACCACTTGCATGGTAACACATTGGTTTACTGGGTGTGCTATAGCCAAACTCATGGAGGAGTTCCTCTACCAAACGCCTACATGTACTTTCAATGGAGCAGTGTTGGTCCTATCTCTATACATGTGGCCCCTCCACTTCCTGTTTAAACCCTCCCCTTCCTGATTAAGCTTCTCCCCTGACAGACATACATATATATATATATATATATATATATATATATATAAAAAAATAATCTTACAAGCCCTAACCCCCTATTCCCATGTGGTCTTCCATTCAAGATTCAAGTACTAACCAGGCACAACCGTATATGGCTTCCAAAGTCACACTTGTTCGGGGTGGTAGGGCTCAAGGTATTGGTTTAATACTGAACTACATCTCTTATACATGTCACCACCAGCATTGTAGGAAGCATGAACAAGAGAAAAAAAGCCTGCAGCACCTGGGAGAAGGTGGTCTCCCATCCAAGTACTAACCAGGCCTGACCCTGCTTGACTTCCAAGATCAGATGAGATGGGGCTTCTTCAGGGTGGTGTGGCTGTAGGTATTAACTTTATACTGACCTACAACCCTAACCCTAAATAACCCTAGTAACCCCCACTAATGTGTACTAACCACCCTAACTTGGGAATGAATGGGCCACAACCCACCCACTATTTACACATACATATGGGATTCGGCACAAGCCAACAAATTATGATAATTGAAGGTAGACAATAAGGTTTCATTTGGTTGTGTACAATCCCCACAGATCTTCCCATTCCACAAATGCTCCCGTTTACCTGTCAGTAAGGACACAATGACACCTGGTGGTGGGACCAGTAACCATACAGGAGTGGTCACAGTGGAATCACTTCTGTATCTGCATAAATCCATAATATATATGTACATATTTGTATGTGTGTATTGTTCCCTTATCAAATGTGCTCAAATAAAAATATATTTAAACCAATGTGCTATCAAATGAGAGCCAAGTGCCAGGTTTACTTCAGGGGTTAATGATTTTTTTTTGTGTTTGTTACTGTCATAATCCTTTGTTTCTATCATCTTATTGCTACGTTAGGTAAATGTATAACTTTTGTTCATGGAGCTGCATAAAGAACCTTAGCTATAGGAAAAACTTTCTTAGAAATTCAAGACGATTCCTCAACGTTAAATCAAATCTTTATTGATGTTTTAGTCACAAATTCACAAAGATCATTGATTCATTTATTTGTGAATTTGACAGGAATAAAATATTTAAAACAATTTTTATGTAAATTTTGTGAATTTGGCCTGGTTGTGTGGTGATCCTGGTTGTGTGGTGATCCCGGTTGTGTGGTGATCCCGGTTGTGTGGTGATCCCGGTTGTGTGATGATCCCGGTTGTGTGATGATCCCGGTTGTGTGGTGATCCCGGTTGTGTGGTGATCCCGGTTGTGTGGTGATCCCGGTTGTGTGGTGATCCCGGTTGTGTGGTGATCCCGGTTGTGTGGTGATCCTGGTTGTGTGGTGATCCCGGTTGTGTGGTGGTCCCGGTTGTGTGGTGGTCCCGGTTGTGTGGTGGTCCCGGTTGTGTGGGATCCCGGACAGCAGAAGAGCCCTTCCATTTGGGGATAAAGATAAAGGGAGTCTGTGAAGTTGAGGTTGTCACTAAGTGAGGTTAATCCGCACTTTAACCTTATTTTCCTTTGAATTTGTCTAATGTAGATATTAAGGGAAGAAAATATAATACCGTTGGGTGCATGGCTTGGACGGTAAGGTTCTGGAATATGTGAGAAAAGCAGAGTGACATTGGCAGTTCCTGAAATCGTAGGCTGCACGGAGTGATATTATAAAAAAAGGTTTAATATCAATTTTTAGATTTAGGTACCATTCAGTAAAGAAACATTTTCCAGGTTAGAATGCTTAGTGCACTCAGTGAACTGATCATAAGAACGCAGATTATGCTGTAATGTTGAACCACTGATATCTCAGACAAGTGTCTCCTAGTAAATGGCCAGACCCACAAATGTCTGTCTCAGTGTGAGCCCAACAATACTGAACACTGATAATCACCTAAGAAGCCGCCATTAGGAGGATCAGAAACATCTATATCTGGAACTTCACATATTTATTACATATTGCTGGGACATCTTGTACATATCTGTATCTTGGGAAAAAATATAATCTCTTTGTGGAATTCAACTGAATTGTAACCACAGTATAAAATAGATATCATTAAATATATTGAAATGATCTGTGCAGATGCAGAAGGGTGTAAATATTCTCTACAGTGACGTGTATCAGGTCCCTGAGATCTGGAATTGTGCCTTCAAAACAAAAAATCTAAATAAACATCTGCAAATCTTATGAACATGAGAAAGTCTATCTAAAAATGTACAATAAATATACACTGCAATGATGCAACTCATTACATCCTGGAGAAGCAAGTCTAAGATTTACAATTTATTTCCATTACAATGATGGAGCTGTAAATGAGCAGACAGTTTCCATACAGTTTAACTGTGGCACGCGGAGCGATCACATGAAAGTGGCTGATAAAAATCTGATATACTTCTGCCTAAATAGAGCAGTGTTTATTAAAAATAGTATGATCTAATCAACGGCAGTACTTCAATCGTCTACTTCAGGTCCTCAGAATATCCAGACGCAGCACCTGTGCAAAGACATAAAAACACACTATAAGAATCTGCTCTCTTGCCCAATATAAACCAAACAAAGGGACTTTTATACTTGCGTTAAAACCTTTTCTCTGAGTCCATTGGAGGACACTGGAAATACTGGAGTATATAGGTGCAGTGCTCAAGCTCTCTATACACTTATAGGTCACTGGGACTTCAATATATTTCAAACAGAACCAGGAGTGCAGAAGAGGAGAGAGAGGACAGGACAATGTTTTCTAACAACAACAGGAACAAGAAGCAAATAAAGGAAACAATGAAGAACAAAGAACAGAAACAAGAATGGAAAGGGTGGGCATTCAGTGTCCCCCATTTACCATAAGTATAAAAATCCATCCATGGGGTACAGGAATCAGTGGGTATGTCCCAAAGCTGTCCCTACGGTAAGGTACGATACAAAGTAGCGGTTTGCAGCCCCTTACGTCTAAAACGAACATCTTTGGACGCAAAAATGTTGAACCTTTAGACTTTTGTGTAATCCTGTGCTTCTTTGATTAAGCTACGCCAGCACCGTGGCATTGTCTGACTGGATCTTTATGGCCCTTCCTCGCAAGACTGGCCATGCTCTGACTAAGGCATTCCAGCACACTTGACAGGAGCTTCTAACTCCTCTGGAGCCAAAAGAAGTGGTTATCCTGTCCGTATTGCTGACTGTGTTTGAAGGCCTGGGCGTTGGATGCTTAGCTGCTGAAGCCTGCTTTCTTCTCTGCAAGGAGCAGAGGTTTGTCCTCAGGAAGTCTTAGTCCTCGCCTTTGCTAAAGGATGAAAGTAGCAAAACCTATATCCCCTCAGTCTGGGGGAATTAAACAGGGAGAAAAGAACGCTTTTCTCCTGTGGCCAAGGAAATAATCTTATACAATTCAGTACCAAACCAGAGAAGAGCAGGTGCTTCAATTCTTTTGGACTCGACACCTCCCAAGCCCTAAACCAGAGGACTTGACATGTCAAGACTTCTGAGGCTGCAATTCTAGGCCCAAAGAGCCCCAGATATTCAAAGACCTTATGCACCACCAGAGCAAACCCGTATCTGCCAGATAGCAAACACTCTGCCAACTGCATTGACCACCTCTTGACTGCCTTAATGTCCCAAGGAAACAGTTTGTCTCTTCATCTTAAACAGCAAAGTGTTGGGTATCACAAATTCCCCACGGTCCTGAATATTTGTCGGTCAAATGGCTTACACTAAATCCTCTGCTCCCTGATACAGTCCTCGCCAGGACTCGAGGAAACATCTGGGCCAGAAACTTCAGCCACAACTTCCTCCTGGGGGCAAAATTCAGAGTCTGATCCTTTTAAAGACTGGTGGTGGATTCAAAAATCTTTTCCAAGTTTGAAGAAACTGTAAACCAGTCTCCGCACTAACCCCACCAGGCCTTGAGCCCAAGCCAGCTCATCAAGTGTTGCATTGGAGTTGCCCGCAGGGCCCTGGTCTAGAGCACTTGTTGTAGAAAAGTTGCTCCCCGTGACACCTGTGGGAGAGGTGGAGGGAGGTTCCCTGCATTGCTTTCTGAGATGTAGGATCTAGCCCCAGCCTGGTTCTGCCAACACAGTGGGAGTAGATAGACTTTAAAAATCCCTCTATTTTGTGGTCAGTATTATCCTGCAGTGTGGCTGACGCGTTGGTTATTTGGCTAGGTCTGACTGCTTTGAATACCGAGGAGCGTCGGCAGAAAAGACGATCAATGGAACTATGAGATTGGTTCTCACATTTCTGAATTCTGTTTTCTCTATAGAAAGTCTGGTACGAGTCCAATTATTTTTTATTGTTGTTTTTATGTTTGATGTTTTTAATTGGGAATGTCTGGCATGAAATAAAAGATAACGCACTAGATCTTCCTTTCTCTTCTGTTTATCGTTGGTGGAGTTTCCAGCCGGAATGTATCAATGGAGTCATGTGATTTGGTTTGTTGAAGGCACATGACCATCTGACACATTGTAAGCATAAGTCCTTTGGGGACAGAACATTTGAAGAGCACGGGTGGATATTCTCCATAATTAATCAGTCCACGGTAAAAAGAGGGACTTTTACTCTGTGGACTTTGGACAATGTAGATAACATTAGTGACATACTACATCATGGAAATGTTTGTTCTTTAAGTTTTAATTTTAGATTCAAGAACTTGAACAAACAAGAGTGTTTTGTGGACACAGCCAGTGTAGTACTAAATTGGAGGTCTGACTACGCCTTTGTGTCACAAAGTGAGTGCTTGATGTACGTATATACCATTTTTTTTTCAGATTAATATTAGAGGTATAGTGGATCCTCTTTATATGTACTAGGCTGCACATCTAGTGAAGCACCATACGGATCTATTTAACCTTTTTGTTTGAATTCTCAGAAACTTCCTATATCAGCAGTGACTGGGTCCCCTTGAGGCAGTCCTTTAGTGGGAGTAGCCTGGGGGCAGGAGGAAGTACCGTCCATGGTACTTCCTCAGGCTGCTTCAGGCCACTGTTGTGGGAATACTGGTGAAGAGAAAATAATAAAATAACTTTTAAAAGCCGGCTGCTGATGGCAACCATAGGAAATGGTGTCCGCAATCTGAGGGTACTTTATAAAAACCTGAAGTCCTGGCTGCTGTAATGGATTAAGCTAGATCTTAGTGCTAATCACGATTGACACTGGCCTACCAGAAGTGCGGAGTCTAATGAGCTCCCCGGAGTTCACCAAGAACGGCCGAAAGGCGGGATGGGCTTAGCTGCCGGGAGCCCGCAGGTCACGGTCTGCCTCTAGATGTAGCACTAGCGGATGAGATGAGTAGGTAGGAACACTTAGTCAGACATCAGGAACTGGTACACAATCGGGTAGCACAGTAGAGAATCAGCAAGCAGTCTCAGTGTGAGGGAATTCCTAGGTTCGGTACACAGACAGACGGCAGAGGTAACATCAAACAATCCGTGTCAGGAACACAGGATAATAGTTGTGGATGGTCAGCAAGCAGAGTCGGTGCACAAACGCAGAGGAATCAGAATGGTCAAACAGGCAGAACTGGTACACGGGAATCAGGTCAAGAACAGAGGAGTCACAGAGATCCACAAGGTATCAGGAGCCAGGAAGCACACAAGTGACTCTGATACTGTCAGAGTGAGGTTTAAATAACCAGCAGTTCAAAATCCCAGCTAGTGATCATGTGACCGCTGATACCGGGAAGTGACACTTCCGATAGCGGACAGCGCTGGAGCGAGGACGGGTACGTTTATGACAGCTGCCTATTGTGATATGGGGAGGGGGGCTTGAACTTTTGGAGGGAGATTTAAAGTGACCAAGCTCCTGCACTGCACCTCTATATCTAGTGTTTCTAGTGCTCCCATGGATGAAAGAGAAAACAAAGTATACAAGTCCCAGTGTGGCAACATTAAATTACAATTCTTTACAATCTGCAGTAGACTGACAACTCAACACACTCACCTGACAGAGATAAGTGTATATTATTCCCTATATAAAAGTTAAGTCCCAGTGATGACAAACTCTGACAAGCAGTTTGCTGAGTTTATAAGATCAACCTCTTGTTTCCTTTTGGGCATAAAAACAGTAAAACAACCAAACAAACCTATTCCACCAATCCTCCTAACGTGGGCATCCAAACTCAGAGCTGAAGGCAAATTTGATTTTTAAGTCAAATATCAAGACACATGGAAGCCCTGAATGTGATGCCAGAAGAGAAGAGGCGGAAATAAGTTATTGTCCGATTGCCGTTATTAGCATGCCAAGGAGAGCGAGGTGGAGGATACTGGTGGTCTCTGATATACCACTCCTCAGGCGCCACACTCTGCATGCCAAGAAGAGCAAGGTGGAGGATACTGGTGGTCTCTTATTTACCACTCCTCAGGCGCCACACTCTGTATGCCAAGGAGAGCGAGGTGGAGGATACTGGTGGTCTCTGATATACCACTCCTCAGGCGCCACACTCTGCATGTCAAGGAGAGCGAGGTGGAGGATACTGGTGGTCTCTGATATACCACTCCTCAGGCGCCACACTCTGCATGCCAAGGAGAGCGAGGTGGAGGATACTGGTGGTCTCTTATTTACCACTCCTCAGGCGCCACACTCTGCATGCCAAGGAGAGCGAGGTGGAGGATACTGGTGGTCTCTGATATACCACTCCTCAGGCGCCACACTCTGCATGCCAAGGAGAGCGAGGTGGAGGATACTGGTGGTCTCTTATTTACCACTCCTCAGGCGCCACACTCTGCATGCCAAGGAGAGCGAGGTGGAGGATACTGGTGGTCTCTGATTTACCACTCCTCAGGCGCCACACTCTGCATGCCAAGGAGAGCAAGGTGGAGGATACTGGTGGTCTCTTATTTACCACTCCTCAGGCGCCACACTCTGCATGCCAAGGAGAGCGAGGTGGAGGATACTGGTGGTCTCTTATTTACCACTCCTCAGGCGCCACACTCTGCATGCCAAGGAGAGCGCGGTGGAGGATACTGGTGGTCTCTGATATACCACTCCTCAGGCGCCACACTCTGCATGTCAAGGAGAGCAAGGTGGAGGATACTGGTGGTCTCTGATTTACCACTCCTCAGGCGCCACACTCTGCATGCCAAGGAGAGCGAGGTGGAGGATACTGGTGGTCTCTGATATACCACTCCTCAGGCGCCACACTCTGCATGTCAAGGAGAGCAAGGTGGAGGATACTGGTGGTCTCTGATATACCACTCCTCAGGTGCCACACTCTGCATGCCAAGGAGAGCGAGGTGGAGGATACTGGTGGTCTGTGATATACCACTCCTCAGGCGCCACACTCTGCATGCCAAGGAGAGCAAGGTGGAGGATACTGGTGGTCTCTGATTTACCACTCCTCAGGCGCCACACTCTGCATGCCAAGGAGAGCGAGGTGGAGGATACTGGTGGTCTCTGATATACCACTCCTCAGGCGCCACACTCTGCATGCCAAGGAGAGCGAGGTGGAGGATACTGGTGGTCTCTTATTTACCACTCCTCAGGCGCCACACTCTGCATGCCAAGGAGAGCGAGGTGGAGGATACTGGTGGTCTCTGATATACCACTCCTCAGGCGCCACACTCTGCATGTCAAGGAGAGCGAGGTGGAGGATACTGGTGGTCTCTGATATACCACTCCTCAGGCGCCACACTCTGCATGCCAAGGAGAGCGAGGTGGAGGATACTGGTGGTCTCTTATTTACCACTCCTCAGGCGCCATACTCTGCATGCCAAGGAGAGCGAGGTGGAGGATACTGGTGGTCTCTGATATACCACTCCTCAGGCGCCACACTCTGCATGCCAAGGAGAGCGAGGTGGAGGATACTGGTGGTCTCTTATTTACCACTCCTCAGGCGCCACACTCTGCATGCCAAGGAGAGCGAGGTGGAGGATACTGGTGGTCTCTGATTTACCACTCCTCAGGCGCCACACTCTGCATGCCAAGGAGAGCAAGGTGGAGGATACTGGTGGTCTCTGATATACCACTCCTCAGACGCCACACTCTGCATGCCAAGGAGAGCGAGGTGGAGGATACTGGTGGTCTCTTATTTACCACTCCTCAGGCGCCACACTCTGCATGCCAAGGAGAGCGAGGTGGAGGATACTGGTGGTCTCTGATATACCACTCCTCAGGCGCCACACTCTGCATGTCAAGGAGAGCAAGGTGGAGGATACTGGTGGTCTCTGATTTACCACTCCTCAGGCGCCACACTCTGCATGCCAAGGAGAGCGAGGTGGAGGATACTGGTGGTCTCTGATATACCACTCCTCAGGCGCCACACTCTGCATGTCAAGGAGAGCAAGGTGGAGGATACTGGTGGTCTCTGATATACCACTCCTCAGGCGCCACACTCTTCATGCCAAGGAGAGCGAGGTGGAGGATACTGGTGGTCTCTGATTTACCACTCCTCAGGCGCCACACTCTGCATGTCAAGGAGAGCGAGGTGGAGGATACTGGTGGTCTCTGATATACCACTCCTCAGACGCCACACTCTGCATGCCAAGGAGAGCGAGGTGGAGGATACTGGTGGTCTCTGATTTACCACTCCTCAGGCGCCACACTCTGCATGTCAAGGAGAGCGAGGTGGAGGATACTGGTGGTCTCTGATTTACCACTCCTCAGGCGCCACACTCTGCAAGAAGTGGCGTCTAATGATTATACAGAAGCAGACAATATTACTGTTATAACATGTACAGAGATGTTACCTCATGATTTTATACTGAAATCTTTAAACACATGCCTATGATTGTGAAGCATCACTATCTTACATCACTTTGGAATAGGGAGCGATTGTGTCTAGAGTAGGGAGTGAAGATGGAGCAGTTCAGAAGCCTTATATTTGCGTTTTTCATCCTGTATTAGAATCAAACTAGTCACTGTTTAAGAGCTGTGGGATTTGGTTTTATCAGTTTGTGAGGGCGCCAGGAAGAAATAATGCATCACACCAACTTTTAAAACAGCTGCAGGTGGCCGTCTCATTTCATTATCATCAGCTATTTATATAGCGCCACTAATTCCGCAGCGCTGTACAGAGAACTCACATCGGCCCCTGTCACATTGGGGCTTACAGTCTAAATTCCCTAACATACACACAGACACACAGAGACACACACACACACACACAAACTGAGAGAGACTAAGGTCAATTTAATAGCAGCCAATTAACCTACTGGTATGTTTGTTTTGGAGTGTGGGAAAAACCGGAGCACCTGGAGGAAACCCACGCAAACACGGGAAGAACATACAAACTCCAAACAGATATAGGCATGGTTGGGAATTTAACTCATGACCCCAGAAGTGCTAACCACTAAGCCACCGTGCTGCCCACATTAATTTAAACTGTAATTCTAAGTAATGCATTTTATTAGCATGTTTCATATATAACATTCATGCTACATTTTTGGTGTTCTTTAACCCAGAAGATAAAATATAGAAGGGAGAGACATACAAACTCTACATAGTCAGCTCATTTCATTTAAACCCTAGGACCAAGACTCAAGGAGCGAGCTCCACCTTAAACCCATTTCAGGGGAAGCTGTAGCCGTCCAGAACTCGGTCACACTGGGGTTCGGAGGTAGGCAGACTTTGATTATTCCCAGGTAAGTCGATCATTTTGGGGTAACATATACAGTATATTCAACGAACATTTTAGATGAGTGCACTTTATTAGGGTTGGTACAATTCTATTCTGTCTTCCCTATTACAACCCCCAGTCCTTCTCTGAATTAAAAGGGTTCCCTAGTGTTGGAATCTGCACCATCGTCCTCCTTAGACCCTCCACCCCATTCAGCGTAGTTGCTGAGAGCCGACCAGGCTTGTCTAGTGAAATATTTCATCAAGTGTAACTGAACGTCTCTGTCCACAAGGAGGAAAGCACTTACGTGGACTGACCCCAGGTTCTAATGGAACTGCTGATCTGGAATCACATTTAGCGACTTGTAAATTTCTTTCAGAATTAACAGAGCAGTGTCCTCAGATTCCCTGGAAGAAGAAAAAAAGGGATAACAACAAAATATTATGAGAGGTTATCAGTTAATCAGAGATGCACAACGAATAATGGCGTTTATCCCCATAAAATCTCTCTCTCAGTATGGATCTAACAAGTGAAGCGCAGGCAACTACCCACTACTGTTATGTAGCAGTAGGAGAAGTGGCAGTATGACATACCACAGTATATACCTACTTCCACCACTGTGTGTGTGTGTATATATATATATATATATATATATATATATACACACATATATACACATATATACACACACACACACACACAAGTTAACCCGTGCATGATACTCATGCATTCTAGTCAAATCAAGCTACTTAAGGTGTTAAAAAGGTTCTTGTCATGCATTTGGGCCATAGCCCAGGCCTCCTCAGGGGAAGAGCGTTACTTCCCGACGTAAGCGCCCTTTTTTAACGTGGTTTTGTCCACATGTCACCATCTCATCATTCTTCTCCATCACCTCATCCTTCATTTTCATCGCCACATCTATCCAGATGTCTATCCAGACACAGGGATCTCTCTCAGCGGTCCCGAGTATCACACTCCTCTCACTCTGTCACCCCCGGAAACCACTCCCCACTGTCACCCCCGGCAACCACCAACCACCCCCAACTGTCACCCCCGGCAACCACTCCCAACTGTCAGTTCTACTTCAAGAAATATATATATATTTTTTTAAAATCTTTATAAACACTTTTAACAATTAACAAATTAAATTAACAAATTAAAAACATCTTAGTATACCAAATTTCAGCCCTTTCTGAATTTTTTTTTCCCCACACACACTAAGAATTTAGTACGTCAGTGTATAACTCCGCCCATCAGGTGGCGCTGCAGCTTGTTGGTTTTTTTTTTGCACACACAGACAGACTAACACACGCCACCAGCCATTTATATTATAGATATATATATATATAGTAAGTGACTGGAACGTTATAGCGTTACAGTGTAGCAGTAGGAGAAGTGGCGGTGTGACATAACCCGTAAACCTACTTCCACCACTGGTCTCAATATTAGAACACAGAAGTTTTAATGAGGCGATCCTTTGTAATATGATTTGCGAGTTTTGGAATTTCATCAGAAAGCATCTAATCTGCAAGTACCTCCATGTGTCTAGTTGATCATTGTTAAGGACTTTGCTCCAATCTATCCTCTAGGTCTAGAACCCCTAAACCTCCACTATCACTGGGTGTAGTTATCACCCTTTTGTTATGAAGTAAGATTCCATCTAATAAATTTGACTCTAACCCTTCACAAAGGCTCATCCCCTTCATACACTTCTACATACTAATTTTTTTTTCAGACAAAAGGCATTTCTGTATCCTGTATCCTTTTGCTTTGGATAACATTCAGACACGTATCTTGACTCTAGCATATTCTGTGGATCACTTGTTTGCTATATACCTTACTTATTATGTGTTATGTACAGTATTATGCTCAATTTCCCACTACTCTTACATTTATGCTTCTTGTATGTCCTGTATTTTGCCGATTGGATCTTTATGCCTTTGTAATATGCTCTACATCCCCACTGTAGAGCGCTGCGAATATTACAGCACCTTATAAATAAATGATATTAATAATGGTCATTTGACGAATACACCAGATTCTATGACATAAAAGCGGTCAATGATTCCTCTTTCAGATTCTCAGAGATGCAGTCTTAGATATGGGAAAACTTCTGGCTCTGATCATGGCAAATGCAATGGTGGCACAAAGTGTCCTGTAGCTTAAGCGGTGGTCATCAGTTTAACGGTACTGACTACCCCGACACCGAAGAAAACGACATGAGGAGTCCGATTGCAAACTACAGCGACCCGCAAAGAAAACTACTTACCACGATGTGGAAGAGTTGATGGGACGACTCACTCTGTTGCCTACTGTACTAAATGACGTCATCAGAAACCGCGTCTTGTCTTAAAGCGGCGATGGACGGACCCCGCTGTCATTTATGTCATCTAAGTATTATTTTAGGGATTAGGGGTATTAGGGTTAGGGTTAACCCTAACTTTAACTCCTAACCCTAATACCCAAGTCGCGGTTTTCTGATGACATCATTTAGTACAGTCGGCAACAGAGTGAGTCGTCCCATCAACTCTTCCGCATTCAGGTAAGTAGTTTTCTTTGCAGGTCGCTGCAGTATGCAATCGGACTCCTCATGTAGTTTTCTTCGGTGTCGGGGTAGTCCGTACCGTTAATAGGTACTACATCCAGCTTAAGGTCTGCGCAGCATATCCCAATTCAAAGAAATTGCTGGTCATCCATTATCTTACAAAAAAGTCCTTTTTTGAACCAAACTATAAAAGCTAAAATCCCCAAGTGACCTATGGAAGAAATGTGATTTATCTCATTGTACATTCCTTTTCCTTGGAGTACTCCTTTACTTTAGGTTTGCATCTGTTTTGTTTAACTACAGACGCTCGCTTAGTAAGTATATAAGCCAACTACTCCCATTCCCAATAAACGCCACCTGGGTGGGAATTCCCTAGGCTGCCATGGGGCATTTCCAGGAAAGAGGAATTAACAATAAGACAATTCGCAGTTTTCTTTTTCACTCCTCCATGGCAAATTCTACTATAAGATGTATCCACGCAACACACAGCAGGTGGCAATAAAGAACCAATTAGTCGGCTTATACTGCACAAAGAATATATTTAGTGGCTGATCCAGGAACATGAATCTCCCAATGATAGAATATACAGGTGATAATGACTTCTGACCTGTGTTACATAAATCTGTCACAGAAGCCCGAGCATTCTCTACCCACAATGTAGCTACCGCTCGTGCTGAATGGGCTTTCAGTACTTCAGGTACTGTCTGCTCACTTCTCTTGTATGATGACTTCTCTGATCCTTCTGGACATAGCTGTTTACAGGCCGTATATTTGCAGGTATCACAAATAGTTGTTATGTTTGTCTGAACTCCTGTGTCCTAGACAAGAATATAGCAATGGTTGTGACCAGAAATAGCAGCTTATTTTATGTCACATCCTTAGATTGTGGAAAGAAAGCTGGTAGCAAAACGTCTTTATTGATGTGGAGTGTAAAGCTTTCCTGACCAGGAGATGTGAGAAATCTACCTTGATTCTCATTAGACCTTGCAGACATTTGTGTAACAATTCTATCTCTATGCGGCTTGATGAAGATGATTTGGACAAGACACAAACATTTCTTCTGTGATAATGACTGAACTCTATTCTATATCACTTCTTTATTATGTCCAAAACACACTGATCTGTAATCGAGTGGGTCCACACTGCAAAATGCGAAATTCTGTGTCTCCTAAAGATGTTATTGGGGACTGATAATAGCTATTGTTGTGAACTTTGGTTTTGCTTCATCCTCCTTAGGTCTGAATGGCTGAAAGGACTGTCTAGGTGCAGTATAGAGACTGGTTATTGCCTTCCTGTCCTAGAACGCCTTGAATCCTTAAACTATTGACGAGACAATGAAGGTTGTCAATTTCTTAATCTACTACATTGTGGCAATCTTTTTGATTTCTTACCAGATAACTTCTGTATCATGTTATTTTATTTTTTTTTCAAAAAAAGAATTCCTACAAATAGAAGGTTATCCAGGCTCTTTGTTTGGTCAGTCGCTGGCCACGGGCGTGAATAAACACTAGACTTTCTCCATTCACCTTTCCTTGGATGTCTGTATTGAGATTTTCACCCCACAACCTTAAAGCCCTGGTTACTGTTGCTATAACCACTCCTGGCTTTAATGTAGTTCGAAATGAAACATGAATCTTTTTTACAGGACTTTCTGTTTTCCTGTCCATAGGATTCCTTAAAAGACGGCTGTCTTCCAGTGGAATGGTTGTTGGAGTAGACGTACTAACTATAGCTGCATCTACTCTTGGGATCTCCACAATGCATACATCCTTTCTAGTACTTTAGAATTAGACTGGCGTTTCTCCACTTGAGACCATTCTTTATGAATTGGTTCTTTCACCACTTGACGTATTAGTGCTCGCATTGCTGGAGGTATTATGTTTAGCGCCAGTCTTTGGTAACATATAATTGGGATATGTTTTCATTCCATACCGAGAACTTTAGACTGACAAGTTGATAGGCAAAAAGCTTAACACTGTAATCGCTGAGGACTCGAGAATTATTGTTTCCCCAACTAGACACTTAGGGGCATATTCAATGAAGACGGCAGACTGCGGATACGTGCGGCTGCACACTGCTGATCTCCCTTCACACCCCATAGGGTTGCAAAGGAAAATCCGCAATGTTCCGGTACCGTATTGGCACTTTATGCTAGTTATTTGGTCATTCTGATACTTTTAGTTACACAGTGCGATACGGATATGGCTAAAAGTGGATACTACAAAGTAAACAAAAATAATGTGGTTTAATTTAATTCAAAATATATTATATATCACAGTGGTTGTAGCCCAGATCCATATTATACATAGTACCTTTTGCACAAGGGGATTATAAACCACCCAATGAGAGTCTGGGTCCCCCATTTACCTTAGAAAAAGGGATTTTTTGTTAAATAACAAATCTCATTATTTCCCCATATCCCAGCATCTTGAGGACTCCAGATTCTTTATCAAATTACTTTTCTAAGATACCCACCAATAACAAAGGTGACTTTGCAGAGCAAACAGATATTCATTGAAGCTTTCGATGGGCTTCTCTTGAAGGACGTAGTCAATTCTGCGACCACCGTTCAACATCCCAATCTTCACAGAGAGGTCCTCCTCTCGCCATGATTCTGTATTCTCCAACTTGTCAGCTTCCATGTAAAAAGAAACAAGTGAAATATTCAGTTTTCCCAATTTATTTGTCAAGGAATACAAATCTATACATTACACATGATCACCTTCCACTTGCTGTTTATCCTCCTCTTCCTTAATTTGATCAGCAACTTTCTCCAACTCTGCCTGAAGCTGAGATGAAGATGTGTGTGCACGGGCAAAATCATTGAGGGTCTGCCATGCCGAGCGGAGGGAACTGATGAATCCATGTTTCAGGTCAGACCCCATGCGACTCAGACTTTCCTTCAACTCTGCCAAACAAAAGCTGGAACCAGTGTGGAGATCTCACCAAACTTTCAATTATTTTAACATAGACTAAGCAACTTACCAAGATGTAGCCTCTTTCTTCCCTTATGATGTGGGATAAGAACTGGTTTCAGATCCAAATCTGGGACAATCATTGGTTCCAATCTGTAGGCAACAGGATCCAGCTGAAGAGAGGAAACTGTATTGTAAGTAACATCTGAAAAAGAGGACTTTTACTCACTGTAAAATCTGTTTCTCTGACTCCACTGGGGGACACTGCGTTACATGGGGTATAGTAGGTGGACTATTAGTTTAGGCACTTCTGATACTTGAATATATGCTCCCCCTCTACTATGCCCCTCCTCTGGAACAGGAAACTCAGTTTTGTATAACCAAGTCGAGAAGAAAGGCCAACAAGGCAAAAACCAGAACCAGGTTACTTGAACAGAACCAGATTCAGATCAAAGGGAGGGTGCGCAGTGTCCCCCAATGTAGTCCGAGAAACAGATTTTACAGTGAGCAAAAAACCTCTTTTCGCTTCCCTACCATTGGGGGACACTGCATTACATTGGGGACATACCAAAGCTGCCCCTAAGGAAGGGCTTGCTCTGGAACGGCTGCACGCAACACCTTGCACCCAAAGCTCGCATCCGCGGATGCAAAGCCCTCTACAACCTGTAGAATTTGGAAAAAGTATGGACAGACGACAATGTTGCCAGTCAGCACAACTGCTCCACCGAAGTACCGTGACGCGCTGCCCAAGATGCGCCCACAGCCCTGGTGGAATGCGCCTTCAAAGCCTCTAGCACAGGGCGAGAGGTACGGACATAAGCCAAATGAATGGTGGAAGTGACCCAACGGGCAATGGACTGCTTGGACGCAGGCCAACCCCTCTTATACGCATCATAAAGAATGAAAATGTTGTTGGTCTTCCTAACAGAGGTCGTGTGATCAACAAAACCCCCGAAGAGCATGCACAATATCCAACAAAAGTAAAGTCCCATCCGTAGATGCCCAAGGACGGAATGCTGGAACAACAATTTCCTGATTCAAATGGAACCGGGACACCATCTTGCGGAGGACAGCTCCATCCTCGTGGAAAACTAAGAATGGAGGATTGTAGCAAAGTGCTGCCAGCTCCGACACTCAATGAGCAGAAGCAGTGGCTAAGAGGAACACTGCCTTCCAAGGAACATGACGTAGATCCCCTGAATTTCAAAGGCTCAAAGGGAGCCTTAGTAAGAGCGCTCAGGAGATTGAGATCCCATGGTTCCACTGGATGTACAAAGGGTGGTTGAACGTGTAGGATGCCCTGAAGACACGTCTGTATATCTGGTAAAACTGCCAGCCGCTGCTGAAAATATATAGAGAGTGCAGAAACCTGCACCCTAAGTGAACCTAGATGAACTTCCTTATCCAGACCCACCTGCAAAATTGAAAGCAAACGTGAGAGACTAAAACCTTGCAATTCACACCAAAGAATGTATACCTTCCAGACCAGAGGATAAACGGGCAAAGACAAAGATTTTCGTGCTCTAATCATGGTGCCCACCACACCCTGTGAAAACCTTCTCGCCTTGAGAATCAAGGTCTCAACAGCCACACCGTCAAAGTCAGCTGATCTAAGTAATAGCAGAGAAGAGGACTCTGAACCAGAAGGTCTTTACGAAGAAACAGACTTAAGGGAGGCGACGTCTGAATGTCTGAAATCCATGCCCCGTGTGGCCAATGTGGGACCACCAAAATTGCGGGAACGTGCTCTCTTTTTAACTTTTCTAGCACACACAGAAGCATGGGAAATGGTGAAAACAGGTACACCAGACTGAAAAGCCATGGGTTTATCATGGCATCTGTGTACCCCACTTGAGGATCCCTGGACTTTGAGCAGTAAAGAGGAACCTGAAAATTGAGTTGGGATGCCATGAGGTCGATCTCTGTACCAGAAGGGCAAAGACCTCTCTGTGTAGAGACCTCAGTCTTCCTCAGTGGCATCGGGTCCACCCCAGGTGGAACCGATGCCAACTGAGGAAGACTGCTTCCCAATTTTCTATCCCTGGTATGAAGATGGCAGAGATTATCGGAACATGATGTTCCGCCCAGGACATGATCCTGGTTGTTTCCCGCATTGCAATAGAGCCGCGTGGTCTCCCCCTGGTGGTTCAGATAAGCCACTGCTGTGGCATTGTCTGACTGAATCTTCAAGTGTTTCCTGGTTAGAAACCGCTGTTCTTGAAGTAAGACTCTGTGAACTGCTCTGAGTTCCAGGACACTGATGGGTAGTGTGGTCTCCTGAGGGGACCAGAGACCCAGAAACCTGAGAGGTCACACAACTGCACCCCAGCCTGACAGAATTGCATCTGTGGTGACCAGGGTCCAGGTCCAAGCACGGAATGACTGACCCTTTTCTAGATGCTATCTGCTCATCAACCATGAGAAGGATAAGTGTCTAATGATCTGCCTGTCCAAATGTTTGTGGGAGCTGGACCATTTTTTGGAGAATCTCTCTCTGGAGAGGAAGCAAGTGGAACTGTGCGAAGGGCACCGCCTCAAATACCCATACCATGGACCTCAACAGCTTCATACAATGAAGAAGAGACACTTCCCGTTGACCCAGGAGAGCCCGGGTCTTGAGCAGAAGCAAAAGAACTTTGTTACCAAGAGAGTCTACCTCCCGGATGATAGTGTTGAAAATGAGACCTAGAAATCGCATCTGCTGAGCCAGAATGAGCAAGGACTTGGCTAGGTTCAGCACCCAGCCATACGCCTCTAGAAATTGATCTAGATCTGGAATGATCGTGACTCCCAGGGAGCGTAGGAGTCCTGCCATTACTTTGGTGAATACCCTTGGGGCGGTCACCAGACCGAATAGCAGAGCAAGAAATTGAAACGGACGTTCTTGTACCACAAAGCAGAGAAGACACTGGTGTCCCTCCCATATGGGCACATGTAAGTAGGCATCTTTGATGTCTATGGATGCCATGAAATCTCCTTGTTCCATGCCCGCAATTACCGTGTGCAGGGATTCCATCTGAAACCTAAGCACACAAAGCTCTTTGTTGCAAGTTTAGGATGGAATGGAATGACCCGTCCGATTATGGGACCAGGAAGAGGTTGGAGTAGAACCCCTTGCCTCTTTCCTGCAGCGGGACCAGGACTTGCACCCGATGGCACAAAGAAGAAGAGCTGTGGTGAAGAATTGCCTCGCAGGAGACTGAACAACCTCTATAACCTAACCCCTGTGTGACAATCCCCCGCACCAAAATTGTCTGTGGATGATGCGCGTCACTACTCATGAAAGTGTAGTAGGCGAGCCTTCCCCACAGTATCCTGGAGTGTGATTCTGTCATTGCTCAGCCGTGTCCCCAAGCCTTGGGGGTTCCCTGTTTTGCTGAGTCCCGGCCTTTGTGGTGCGCCTCTATGGCAGACTTACATGTCCCTCTGTTGCTCGTTAATCTAGGGGATGGACAGGCTGCCGGCAGAGGTGCCAGGTAACAGAGACCAGGCTGCTGCTCACCTGCGCTGGGACTCAGAGTGAACAGAGCTGCAGTCTTATTCACTCCTCTGGGTCTTGAGTTCGATCCCTGCGCTGCACCTGTAAAAGCGAGTAAAATAAAAACATGACAAGCCTACAACTAATACAAGTATAGACAGGAGCCTATACAGAAGTGACCTATCTCCTAGGTGTCCACAGGAGAGGGCGGCCATTGTAGGGAAGGAGAGTGAAAATCAAAGAAGTTGATAATTGCCTAGGTCTCCTACATCCACTACTATACCCCAATGTCTCGCAGTGTCCCTCAATGGTAGGAAAAATGGTAGAAAATAAAAGATAATAATGATGTGAATGAGTTCTCTGTACAGCGCTGCGGAATCAGTGGCGCTATATAAATAAATGATGATGATGAATAATAATAAGAGAAACTCAACTAGGTTTGCTGCAGCAACATCACCATGCAACTCACTGTAACAGGCTGTCAGTTATATGAAGGAGGGTATAGCTGATGGTTGGTTATGGGACTACACAACAGTTGCGTAAACCAATATACTATGTGGGCACAGATGCTGGCATAATGTCTGGACACAGGCTGATATATTAATGTCAGTATACTGTGGGACCTTAGAACAGAGTGAATACTGCGTATACTACTCAGGTCAAGACATAATACCCCTAATCTCTTACTTGCGTGCCCTGCACAGTGCAAATTTCCCCTTACAAAATGACTGACTCCTAACCTAAATATACATTGTATCCACCCCCAACTCCCGTCTCCTGTCTGCCTTACCTCCATCTATAATATCTGTCATAGGTCACCATACAAACCACATGCACAGTCCAGGTGCAATATTAAGTGGCACTTCCTGGGTTACCACGTACCGGGTGATAAATATTGAAGAACCCTTTGCAGGTTGGTAGTCTGTAGTTTTCATCAATCATGTTCATGCCTCGTACAGTAAGGAACATGCCGATAGGAGAACCAAGGGCAAAGAAGTTCACTGGTTTAAAATCCAGAGAGTCATGTCGTACCAAAACCTAACCAAAAAATAGAAAAAGACATGGAACGTTTGTAACAGACACAGAACAATACAATTAGAGCGAATACAAAAGTTTCTGTGATAACAATGAGCAGTATAAAGACAACTCTGATATAGCAACATATAGTGACTTCATTCAACCCAATGCAGCATATGGAGGCTGCTATTTACTTCTACGTCTCACTAGATGGGGTTCTCAAAGCCTACCAACCATCCACTTAACCCCCATCTCCTCCACTCTTGTGCCTGGTCTGTTTAACCCTCCCTTAGGATGTAAGCTCGCTAGAGCAGGGCCCTCTCCCCTCCTGTCTCCTCACCCGTTCTTCTGCTCCGTGTCTATTGCATCAGCCTGCCTGGAGTTTCTGAAGTATTGGTACTTTTGTTTATTGTTCTGTACTGTTATACCCTGTATAGTCTACTGTTTGTACTATGTGCGGCGCTGCGGAAACCTTGTGGCGCCTAACAAATAAATGATAATAATAATAATAATAATAATCCATATAACCAAATATGTACAGAATACAATCATTAGTTTGGAGAGAGATCAGCCAGACATTACTGATATAAGTCTGTTCCTTGATCTCCTTAATGGCAGCAGTAACTTAGAGGTTAATCCTCCGCTGCAGCCAGAGTAGATAGAAAAGAAAAACATCTTTGGAACTAGGCTGAGATGGAAGAGATCAAGGAAACATGGTTAACAGTAATAATTTGTTAGTTTCCTCTTCAGCGTCCATGTCAGCAGATAACAAGGAGTCACTTCACTGAGTCGCCCCTACTACAGCACTAAGTACCCCTCAGAGAAAGAGGATTGGGAATCAATAGGATCATGTACAGATAACCCCCTGCGCAAACCAGATTCACGTAGCTTAACTTATCTTGTGTGACACAACTCAGGAACAGACCTTATGCAAATGAATACAATTTATGTCTCAAGGCAAATGACAATTACAGCTGCCTATGACTTGAATAGCAGAACAGGGGTGGGATGCAGTGGACGGATATAGGTAATGTACAGTAAGGGTGTGCGACGCAGATGTGGCCGATTCAAGTCCTGGGTTTCTTTTAAGTATACAACAGGTTCCACAAAAAGAGAGCACAAAGCACAGGATATAAATATGTATAGAAAAAATGAATTATACCTCTGATGAAACGGCTTATTGCCGCAAAACGTGTCAGCAGATTTGTTTACCAGTCTGGTGAAGGTCCATACAATTAACCCTGGGGTTTAGTTCACAACTGAACACTATCAACAAGGAGAATAATAATCTTTTGTGGATCACTACATGGAGACTGACTTAAAGAGATAAGTATTTGCTACCCAATACTGCTGGGTTGTGCCATCTGCTCCTACGGGTGCTTTTACCATCAGCTTAAGTGCAAATATCTCTGAAGCCAAGGAAAGGATTGTTCTAATCAGTGCTCGGTCTCAAGTGGTTCTCTATCTGCTTATTTCTCTGGACGTTGTTTCTACAATACTGACATTTGAATCTATACTTGGTTCCTAAAAAATATATACTGGGACCATAGCGAGGACAATATTGAGGACATTCTCCAGATCTTTGTTATATGAGATTTTATATATTTATGAGCTCTTTTTATGTGCAACTTGATATATTAGTCTAATAAATTAATTATTTCTATACATATTTATATCCTATGCTTTGCGTTCTCTTTTTGTGGTACCTTTTCTTTACTTTCTTAGCAGGTCCAGATCCTGCTTTAAGAGAGCTGCATCGTACAGATATTTAACAAGGGTCCTACAGCGCCTATACATTGTTCTCTTCTCTTCAGTGTGCCAGGTTTCAGACTTTATCACTTGCACCAGCTAGAGGGCAGGGGTAAGTGTCGACTGATAGTGATGACTGGCATGGCATAATCTTTATTTGGAAAAGTCCATGTATGTGTGCCACTAGCTACCACTGAACATGTGTATACAAGTAAGATAGACCATAAACATACATGATATAATGACCAGCGCTATCTGCAGACACTCTAAACTGTTGATAGCATTGAATGTAGAAAACGTACCATGAAAACCATATAGGGTACACCATATGCAAAGAGGAAACAACAGAGATGCTCATATACTAGAACAAGAAGGAACACTATAATAGAAATGCACAAATGATGTAACAGTTAGTAATAATAATGTAAAAATAGTCGATACATACATGTGACTTCTTCAGGGGGTGTGTAGTAGTATTAGGTTATGGTTCTTATTGGTATATGTAGCCTTATCGGCAAATGAGGGGGCATCTTGAACCTTGTTGCTATGGCAATCGTTCTATTCTGTGATCGCATCCTAGTAGGTCTCTGATCTAGGTATTTGAACTCTGCATTATTATGAATGGATCACTTTTATAAATAACTTATGGTATAAATGTATTTAAAGGAAATAGCGCAGGGCACTTATTTATATAGTTGCACATGCACTTATTTTTGATATTGTGGGTATGTTGGTAAAAACAAATCTTTATTTTTGAGACCAGGGAAGAAACACGTTTGTTTTAACCTTGATAGAGGAAATGCATTATTTCTACTGTATATATCTGATACAATAAGCCTTTGTTTAGGAAGTCTTTTGTGTATCTTGGTGTAAAGAAATGCCTTGTTTGTGGTTTTGCAACTTTTCTTGGGGAATTCTTTTTTTTTGGAGGAAATGTGTATTCTGCAACTGTTGGAAGAAAGCACCCATGTTAATCTCATGTTGATTAGACCTTTTGATGTCCAATACCCCTTAAGGGAAAGGAAGGGGTAATTAGACTTGCTGTCAAATGTCAACTATGTCCAAAATAAGAAGCAGGAAATCACAGAAAGGTTTTAGGATATCACAGATAACTGTAAATATTGTTAGCTTTCCATTGCATGTAAATCCATGTTTGGGTAAACAAATTGCATCATGATTTTAAAATTAGCCTGTGAGGCTGTGTCTAAAACTGTATAAAAAGAAAGCCCTTGTACATTGAAATGTATCATTCTGATGTTCCAACTGACCTGACCACTGATACCTGTTATCAGTGGAACTGTCCTTGTCAGGACACTTGAGCGAAATAAACATCACTCAGCTTCAAGACCCTGCTTGACAAATTCTTCAATATCCATGTAATTCTGTGACCTACAGATTAGACCCTAAATATAATCCATCCTACGGCTGTTCTGAAGTTTGGGCCTAGCTCCTAGTACCACCGCTCTGCCGCTACCCAGCAGCTCTGGCCAGTGTGATAGGCCAGGGGGATCCATCCGCAGCACCCTGATCCATAGTTAACAAGCAATCAATAGTAGACATAGTAGTCAAACCCACCAAAAAAGGGGGTGGTATAGTCATCCTTAACAAGGCAGACTATAGAACAGAGGCACTGAACACTCTACAAGACACATACGGCATTCTGAAACATGATTCTACACCATTATTCCACAGAGAACTCAAACAACTATTGAAAGTGGCCTAGAACAGGGCATTTTACTTCTTAACATAACATCCCATTACCCCGGTCTTCTATTATCTACAAAAATCCTCCGGGCAGATCTATAGTCTCAGGCGTTGATTCAAATCACATAGAATTTGAGTTTTTTCTGCAAAAAGAAGTCAAACTACAAAATTCGTATATACAGGATACCACCCAAATCTTACACACTATTGCAGATGTAACATGGGAAGATGACCTATGGCTGGTAACTGGTGACATCAAATCACTACACACAGTCATAGACCATCAACAAGGTTTAGACAGCACAAGTTACTTCCTAAAACAAGATGAGTCACTAAGTGACATGTAAAGGGGATTCATGTTACCCTGAAGCACAATTTTCTTTGGCGTGAGGATAACTTACTTACAAACAAAGAGGTACTGCAATGGGCCCTGGGGAAGGCATATTGACGATATCCGTGATTTGTAAAGGCGACGAAACCTCACTATAAAGTTTTATGGAATAATCAACAAGAACCCATATAATTTACAGTTTACACCAAATGCAGTAAAAACTCAATTTCTTACCCTAGAATTATACATATTGAACAATACACTAGAAACTAAGACATACCATAAATTAGCAGATGTTAATAGAAATCACCACCCCTACTGGTTACTAAATATCCCAGTCGGACAATTCAAAAGACAGACGCAATTGCTCACAAATACACAACTATAACACATGCACAACACCTAAAAGCGTAATTCAATGAGAAGAGTTATGACACCGCACTAGTTCAGAACACCTCTGAAAAAGTAAAACAATCCAACAGGGCAGAACCACTTACCTACAAAACAAGAGACAATGATTCCAGACATACAAAGAAAACCTATTTCATCACAGACTACAACAATTCATCTAATAAAGACAAGAGGATAATTAAGAAACATTGGGACATCCTCTTGCAGGATGAATTTAGACAGTTTCTCCCAAAGAAACCAAATATAATATTCAAAAAAAGCACCAGATCTAAGAAAAAACTAGTTAAAAACCATTTCAAACCTAAAGACAACAAAACACTACTACGTCAACCAATCACTTAAAACACCGGTTTCTATCACTGTGGACAATGTTTAAGCTGCATTACAACGAAACATAGGCACGAAAAAGACAATACGTGAATTCACTTCACAATCAACAGGAGCTACATAAAAGATCAAAGATTTCCTAACATGTGACACTCACAAAGTCATATACGTGATTGAATGTCCCTGTCATCTTCAATATGTTGGGCGCACAACAAGACCTCTGAAAATAAGAATTGGGGAACATATTAGGAATATCAAAAAGGGCTTTCAAAAACATAGCCTACCCAACCACTATAGAACGACACACATGCATGCAACCCCACCAGTCTCACTTTCAAGGCAATATAGAAAGTCAGAAAAAATTGGAGAGGGGGCAACTACTGAGAGAACAGAAGGGTAATGGATCTATGAGCTACTAACCAAGTCCCCGAAAGGCCATAATATGGATTTTGAAGTATGAATACACCTTTGTAAGGGTAACGTACACCGTAAGATGCATGCAGTTCTGGAAATCCACATGACTACCATTCTTAACATGCCCAAATACCATCCAAACTTGGAAGCAATAAAGAGTTGGGAAAGACAAGCATCAGGTTTGGAAAACCTGGGAATATCTGCTGTAGTAGACATTAAGATCCAGTCTGCAATGTCACCTAAAGTCACCAAACTCTGTGTTATGGTTTCCAACTTCTTAACCAATAAGATTCTGCACCCACAATCATGTTCTAGACCCCAACATTGTCACCACCTGTGAATTATGCTCATCCCATTTTCACGAGACATAAAAGCTAGCAATAGGGACCATACACCACTATGGTGAAGGTAAAGGTGATGAGGTTAAAACAATTCAGACATTAATAGGGGAATTCCATTGCTGGCTATTGAACCTCCGAATGGCAATAGAGGCCTAGCGCTCCCCATGGGCAAGGCCATCTTCCCTCCTGAAGATGGAGCATAGGTAGAGAGACAAGAGGGAGGAAGGCCTGCCGATGGGGAGGCCTCTATTGGGGTACCACTTTGATCTACAGATTTGTGATGACTGAACAGCATTGAGTAGTCCAGATATTTGTTACGCAGAAACACAAACGGTGTGTGCGGTGTGGTGTGGGGCCTCACTTTTACCTGATGATACTACACTATCGTTGGTTTTTGTTCATTTTTACATTTGAGGTGATAAGGAACCACTGAAGAATTTTCATCCATTCAGTGAGAATCTCATACATACCTCCTGCCTATATCCATCTGGTATTCATATATGTCACTATTTGTTGGGGTGACCAGGTGCACTATTAGACGCCATTTTCCCTTCCCCCTTTTTTAGTTGTTTCCAGAACGACCACCCAGTTTGTTGAAGTGGGGCAGCCACCTTTACATGAGGAGTGCTATTTCAGATTTCTATTATATGAATGGAATTTTAATCAGACTATTGAATATAGCGCCACACTGTATCTGTTTTTTGTCTACTACTACACACATCCCTGAAAAAGTCACGTGTATGTGATGAAATGCATTGGGGCCACGCCCACATACGTTACCAAGGATCCGGACACTGCTACAGAAGTAAATTACTGCACATTCTGAACTTTATACACTAAAACCAGGAGAGCGTGCACAAAGGACTTTTTCTTCATAGTAAATATGGACTTTTAAATTGTATTAGAACAAAAATGTATAGTTTAGTTGATATGTATAGATAATAACGTGAGATTCTATTATTTTTATTCATCTACGCAAGCTGAGGTAAAAAAAAAAAAAGAGCAGAGCACTTGAGTGTAGTTACCCCTTGTAGCCTCTTCAGTTCAACTATAAAGCCCCAAGGAAGGGGAGTCAACCAACCAGAGACCACACAGCACAAGACCAGAAGAGAGGGAATGCAGTGTCCCCCAGATGGAATCAGAGAAACGGATTTATTGTGAGTATAAAAATCCTCTTTTCTCTTTCATCCTATCTGGGGGACACTGCTACCATGGGGACTTTCTAAAGCAGCCCCCTTAAGGGAGAGACAGCTCTGACAGCCTGGCACGTAGAGCACTAAGGCCAAAAGCAGCCTCTGTTGACGCAAATATGTTGAATTGATAACATTTCGTGCAGCCCAGGACGCCCCCACTGAACAGGTAGAATGGGTTACAATATGATCTGGCACATGTCTGTTAGCACTGTTATAAGCCTGCTTAATAGTAGAAGTAAGCCACCTAGCAATCGATTGCTTGGAGGCCGGCCATCCGCGTTTTGAGGAGTCAAACAAAACAAAAAGAATCTGTGCGGCGAATCTTTGATGTCCGCTTGACATAAATTCTTAGAGCCCTGACCACATCCAGAGACTCCATGGAACCGGTCCTTGAAGACTGTGGGCCACTCTTAAAAACCGGAACCACTATTTCCTGGTTCACATGAAAGCTGGACACCACCTTTGGTAGGAAAGTGGAAACTGTTCTGAGAACCGCCCTATGATCGTGAAAGATAAGATATGGTAAATATACCACCAGTGCCAAAACTAATTTTCTAGTCCGCAGAAGAGTGTTCACTACTCGTGGAGAGAACCCTTTGGACCTCCACAGGCTGGCCTCAACAGCCATGCCATTAAATTGAGCTGAGGCAATTCTTGATGTGTGACTGCTCCTTGCTGAAGAAGGTATTCTCGAAGAGGTAATTTCACACCATGACCTACTGCTAGCCCCAGAATTCTGCGTACCAAACACGACTTGGCCAAGCGAAAGCCCCTACAATGACTTCACTCATCGAAGAACTATGGGAATCATAGGAATGGGAGGAAACAGGTATCCCAACCTGAAGTCCCATGGCAACGTCATTACGTCGATGGCCACCACCAAAGGGTCTCTTGCTCGAAAGCAAAACTGAAGCACCTTCCTATTGTGACGTGATGCCATAAAGTCAAGGTCCGGAATCCCCCATTGTAGGACAAGAGACTGAAAGACCTCTGGATGGAGCGACCATTCTCCAGGAAATATTGCATGTCGGCTGTGAAAGTCTGCTTCCCAGTTTTGGATTCCTGGAATAAAGATTGCAGATATAGCGGAGACGTGACTCTCTGCTCAGTTCAATATCAGAGTAGATATCCTCAATGCCCCACCGCTCCTGGTTGCCCCCCCGTCTATCGACATAAGACACTGCTGTCGCATTGTCGGACTGCAGACGGACTGGGTGTCCACGAAGTATCGCCTGGGCACGCTGTAAGGCCATTAGCATGGCTTTAGCTCCAGAATGTTGATGGGGAGCGAAGTATCCCAACTGGTCCAGGGACCCTGGAGCCATAACTAAAGAACCACAGCCCCCCATCCTGTCAAGCTGGCATCTGTGGTTACTAAGATCCAGGACCATGGGGCAAAGGACTTCCCCACTGTCAGATTGTCCTGGACTGTCCACCATCTGAGGGAAGCCTTCGCCTCTGGTGACAGTTGTATCAGCTGTCTCTCCAACTTCAGATGGGATCGTGACCACTTTTTTTAAAAAAGGTCCCATTGAAAGCAGCGCAAGTGCAGCCGTGCAAAAGCAATGGTCTCGAAAGTAGATACCATCTTTCCTACCAGACGCATGCACAAGTGGATCGACGGTCTGCAGCAGGTCATAACCCGAGCCCTCAGGTTCCTCTGTGATTGAGATTTGTCCTCCGGAAGGAAAACCTTTTGTCTGTTGGTGTCCAAGATTAGTCCCCAGAAAGGTCATTTTCTGACACAAAATCAATGGTGACTTTTCTCGATTTATGAGCCATCCATGCATCTCCAGGGTCCTGATAGTGAAGACAAGGTGCCCATTTCAGCTGGAGAGCTGAGGAGGCTTTTATGAGCAGATTGTCTAGATAGGGCACTACCTGCACTCCTCTGGAATGAAGACAGGCTGCCATTACTTTTGTAAACACCCTTGGTGCTGTCGAAAGGCCAAATGGGAGAGCTCTAAATTGGTAATGAGACAGTCCCACTGTAAATCTGAGAAGAGCCTGATGAGCCTTCCAGATAGGAATGTGAAGGTAGGCATATTTGATGTCTATAGACGCTATGAATTGATGACTGACCTGAGGGATTCCATTCGAAACCTGACCACCCGTAGGTGCCGGTTTAACTGCTTTAGGTTTAGCACAGGCCGGAACGAGTCGTCCAGCTTTGGGACAAAAAGAGATTGGAGTAGAACCCCTGTCTTTTTTGGTGTTCCAAAACCAGGCAGATGACTCCTGCGGAGAGAAGAGGGGCAACACATATAAGCAGCGCCTCTTTCTTTCGAGGGTCGCAGGGTAAGCTGGTTGCAAAGAACTAACGAGGAGACGGACCTGATAGATCTATTATGTATCCTCTCATTATGAGTCCCCGAATCCAGAAGTCTTCTGAGGATGCTGCCCACTGATCTCTGAATAGCAGCAAGCGTCCATCCACTCCCGCAGCCACGAGAAGGGAAGGGAGACCATCAAACTGACTTTTTTTCTGAAAGCGTAGGAGAGGGAAGTTTCGTGGAGGAGGCAGGCCTACCTTTATACGATTGTCCTCTGGAGGCTGACGTTCTCGGTCTATGTGTCTGGTCCCGGCCAGTGGAGCCACCACGAAAGGACTGCCGTAATGACCCAAATCTCGGTGTCCTAGGATTTGGAACATTTACAGGGAGGAAGCTGCTTTTGCCTCCTGTGGCCTGGCAAATTATACTGTCCAGTTCAGGGCCGAGTAACAGCCCCCCTGAATAAGAGAGTGATTCTAAAGACTGTTTTGATTCCGTGTCTGCATCCCAGGACATGAGCCATAAGATTCTCCTGGCCGCTACCGCGGTTGCAGAAATGGATGATGAAATGGAGGCTGCATTGTGGGCGGCCTCGTATAAGTATCCGGAAGCCTCCTTGAGATGCAGGGCAAGGGGAAGCAAATCCGAATTTTGCAGACCCACTGCTAACTGGTCATGTTTCCATAGCCCCGGCAACCCATGCCGATGAAAACAAAGGTCTGAATGACGTACCTGCCTGCAGGATGGCTGTCCCTGGGATAGGGAGTGTGGTGTGTCATGCTAAGCGCGCCACCGGTGATTCAACCCTTGGAACCTGCTCCCAACGGTTGATATCCTCCTCCTGTAATAGATATAAAGCCAGATACCTACGCGGAACAGTACATTTCTTATCTGGCTGTTCCCAGGATCCTTCCGCTATTTCCTACAGTTCCACTGATGGAGAAAAGCGGACTGCACGTTTCCTAGACTTTTTGAAGAGACTTTGACCTGATATTCTAGTCTCCTCTAGATCCAGGATACTTAAAGTCTGACGAACTGCTACCAACAGGTCGTCAATACCCTGATATCTGGAAGACTCTTCTGGGTCTAAGACCTGTGTAGAATCAGAGTCTTCTATCAGTTCACCCTCCTCTTCTGGCGATCCCTCCGAATCAGAGAGGGTCAGAAGGGGGTTAGTGGACCGGTGTCTCTTATTTTTTTGGTACGGGTCTTGGCGCATCCAAGAACCGATTTAACCTATCAAGTTCTCCAACTAGGGAAGCCGACCAAGCCGGTTCTCCTGAAGGAGCTTCTTGTGAGGTAGGACAGCTGGGGCCTCTGCTTGTCCTAATTCAGTGGACTCGACGGTTCCCATAGTCCCGCCTGTAACTAGGGGGTCAATAGCTACTGAGGTAGAGGGAGAACTGCCGCAAACGCTGGAATATCTGTTGGTTTAGATAGCACCTTAACCAATGTCTCAACCCTCTGTGTCAGGGCATTAGCCCATGCTGGCGTTTCCCCCAGTGGCGGTGCTCTAACCTGAGCCTGCACGGCTATGAGACCCCCGGTGCAGTCAGCACAAAGCGGCCCCGGGTTCTGCAGTCCCAATGGTAACTTATCTTTACACTTGGAACAGGTATAATATTTTGCCCGAGGTGCCTTTCCCTTGTCAGAGAATAGTATAAACAGTAACAGAATGAAATACAGGCAATCACTCACAAGCAAACAGAAAGATACTAACTAATCTATGACAAAGTTAGCATCTCTTACGAAGGCTATGTGTTATGTGTTATGTGTTATGTGTTATGCAATTAGTATTCTATATTTATCAAAAAATTCTATTGCAACAACAACTATATTTCAATATACCCCTATCTATAATATAGAGATATAATAAAAGTGGTACTTAGCCATCCAATCAGGCTAAGATTGTTATGGAGCAGGAGAGGTCAGTCAGAAACTCAGTGTCCCAGAGAATGTCTGCTGCTCTTTCCTGGGCAGTGTTTGGCACCCTTGGAACAGCCCACTTGCTTCAGACTGCGGGGGATGGAACTCTATCTTTAGTATCCTCCAACTCTCGAGTTTTCTGCTGCTTACAAAGAGATCTGCCACATCTATATTATGCAGCAGTCGCTGATAGCAGATTCCTGGTGGCCGTTCTTTCGGGAAAAACAAGTGCCCCCCCCCCCTCCTTTTCTGGGGAGGGGACTTGGTATACTCCAATATGGCACCCCCCAGTGTTCCGATTACCGGCGCTCTTTGCCGTTTCTGGCAGCGCCGGTACATCATTCTTAAATCAGCGTGGCAGTGGCTATCAGCCGCCTGTCAGCACTGAGTAGTTTTAAAAAGAATACAATAAAATAAAAGTTCTGGTGTTAATGAGAGCATCCGGCTCTGTATAGTTAATAGAGCACACTGCTGCAAAATGAAGTTAAAAATTCTAAGAAAAAAAGGAATATTTCTTCCTGTAATCTAAAGTAAGCCCAACTCCCTTGGGCACTTAACTCAGACTGGAGAGGCTACAGGGGGTTGCAGAGGGGAGGGGTTTGTCAGCATTGATACAGCAACAAAGTTAATAAGTGCCAAACTCCACCTCCACTCTCACAACCCCATGGTAGTAGTGTCCCCCAAATAGGATGAAAGAGAAAACAGGATTTTTGTACTTTCATTCCTTTTCCCTCAATCCGATTGGGGGACACTGGAACAGGGGTACAGAGTGTGGTGAACTCTATACACCATTGGCTGCTTCCAAATTCTCAGTACTTATCTAACAAAGTCACAAAGGACAGAAGCAAGTGTACAGAACAAGAGGGAGAGCAGAGAGTGGTCTGTAACGAGAACCAGAATCTTAACAAGGATAACAGGGAGGGAACAAAGAAACAAAACAAACCAAGGAGCGTAAAGGGAGGGCACCTAGTGTCTCGCATTGGATTGTAAGAAAACGATTTAACCCAAGTAATAAAAAACAAAATACAAAACACATTTTCTTTTTTTTAACCATAGGGGGATACTGTAACACTGGGAAAGTCCCAATGCTGTCCCTAAGAGTGCAGTACCTGACCTCCAAAATGGTCATCTGTGGACGCAAAGCATATGAAATGTGTAAAGCTTTGTGCAGGTGAGCACTGAAGACCAGGCGGCAGCTCTGCACAGTTGCTCAGCGGAAGCCCCGTGATCAGCTGCACCCACCCAATAATCTACTGGAATGCACCCTGACATTTTCAGGGAGAGGCTTCCTTTATCCCAGCCTAACAATGGTCTGCTTAGAGGCTCCCGTTGCTATGGCACATGTAGTGGTCCCATGGTGATTTAGGTAAGCCAATACCGGGACATTGTCTGATTGACACTTTATGAGCCCTTATACGCAACAACTGCTGCCCTGTGGCTAGAACGTTGAGAGTCTCTCCAAGTTCGATACATTGATCAGGAGCTTTGCCTCCTCCAAAGTCCAAAGACCTTGGAACCCGTGCTGAAGCTCCTCTGTCCCCCATCCCCGAAAAACTGACATCAATGGTCACCAATGTTAAGGCTGTTGCTCCTCAGCCACCAGCATAGTGAGACATCACCTCCAGAGACAACCTCAATGTCTGCCTTCCTTAAAGGTGGAAAACATTTATCCCAGGACCTTAATGCACAGGTGAACTGACATATGTCTGCGGGATAACATTGACTTTACAAGGCAATCTTCTCCTCTCTAGAAGGGACTGAATAACTACCCTTAGGGCAATCGTTTTACCCCAGGTCTGGCAGGGATTCCTATTTCCCTGTATTCTCGCTAGGGAGAAGGACTGCAATCTGCGGAAGACCTGAAACCAGGTAAACCCGGGAATAAAAATTAAACAATATCTGTATGTACCCTCAGCGTTCCGTGGCTTGTAGTCATCCACTTATATAACTGCAGGTCATACATATCTGACTGTTGACTACCATACAGTATAGGCGAAAATTATATTTTTTATATATATATATATATAAGATGAGATGTGTAATGTAGATGATACAGATAACTTTCCATCAATGGCAGCCATCTACTATTCTAGTGTTCCCAAGAGTCGACTATTTTCTTAAAGTAACAGAGTCTTTCAAAACACGGCAAACCTATTTAATGAAGGACTGTGACAGTGTTATGTCACACAAGGAGTGGGAATAAGAGCAAAAATACGGTTTTTGTCTTATGCAAATGAATCTCCTCTGGCCACTCATCACTACTTTCCTTTACGTAAATAATATTATACCCCACAAAACTATAATTAATATGTTTAATTGACTACTTATTCTGGGCATTTGGTACAGTTAACATGTTATAAAGTATACAATATAATATAATTATTGTGCCCTAGATTCTAAGGATATTATAATCACAATGGGATTTCTGTGACCTGTATCTCGTACTATAATCACGGAATTCATTCCTTGGTGACTTCTAAAATACTTATAATCTACAGTACAAAGTGTATTATCGCATATATAATTGTAGCTGAAAGCTTATAATAAGTTGTGAGTGCAGAGACGTCTATATTTCTATTGTATAACAATAGCTGAATAGTACCTGTCCAGTACCCGTTTCAAAATGCTCATAATCCACATGAATAGAGGTAACAGAGGCACCAACAAGCAGCTTCCGCTTTGGGGGCTCCAGCCCCCCTTTAACACAGGAGGAGTCGGTTTCCTCTCGTTGGATGTGAACAGCTCTCTTGTCGGCTACAGCTTTTCTCTCCACCTAAATATAAATAACAACCTAATGACTACTGTGTTACAGCATTAATGATACCACCAGCAGGACCCCATCCACACGGAGATCTGAGCAGTATGAACGTATTTCATGGGAAGCTTTACTACAAATAATTACAAGTAAACTACCTGAACGGCAGCAAGTTCTTCCACATATTTGGTAATCTTCTTCCTGGGCCCCAAAGGTATCCCCATCTCTTTTAAATCATCGATCGTACACATGAGCTGAGAGAAAAAGGAGACACAGGATTATCTGCACAGCCCAATGTATGGTGGTGGCGGCTTTATTCTTACAGGATCTGAGGAACATAGACATAATATTACTGCACTGTTATTATACGTTTTCTGCACTGGCCCTTCCTGTGCTAACAGAGAACTGTATGTTATTTCTCCTGTGCGAGGTACAGTCCTGCAACGCAGGTTCCCTGGAGATATGTACTAAAGTTGTTAAATTATCAAAACAATCATCCAAGATTTCAGAAATGAGACAAGAAAACACTTTGCACATCGGGCCTGGTAGTATCATTTCTACTTAACAGACAAATTAGCAGCATTTCTATTGCATATTTTATGCCAAAATTTACACAATGTTCTTTTTGCTTCACCTCACTATTGATGCTTATTCTGTGGAGACACAAAGTAGAGCAAGTACCATACATAGAAATATCACAAATATAGATAGGTCATTAATTCATTTGTTAGAAGCACAGACAAGTTTGTAGCAATGAAAGTACAAACAGATTTATTGCTTTAAACACTGAGCTCTCTGGTACATTAATGGGAGGATTTATTACTGGTGCAGATATCATCTGTCATTATAAACCAGTGATGGACAATCAGCGGGAATCTGAGGCGTCACCTGCAGCTCCTTCCTAATTTATTGTCACATCTGGTTTGCTATATCTTGATGATGTGTTCTTACACATAGGTAGCTCTTAAATGTATTCTTTTAACTTATTAAGGTAATGTGCAGCCCTTGGGTCTGGAAGACCTACATATTTCTGGTTCCTTCCCTCTTCATTGCGGTTATCCAGGTTACTTGTATTCCTATGGGCGGGACGCTGGTTTGCACCTTTGTTCTTTTAAGGCTATTTCGGGCTTGTTTCAGACTAGCTCAGGTGCCTGGTGTGTAGACCTGTAGACCCTTGCAGAGAGCACTTCATGTACATCCTGTGTATTTTCCTCCAGTGTCTCTTTGGTGTTGGACATTACTTACATTGAGCACGGTCTTCTTTTTTGCCATTTTTATGGCTAGGGAAATTATAATGCCAGCAGCCTTGTCCTGCAAGTCTCCTCTTTTGGTTTTCCATGAGGACAGGGCAGTTCTTTAGACCAAACCTTCCTTCTAACATTAAATGGTGTCCAGATACCATACTAATCAGGACATTGTCAATACAGTAGGTCTTCATAGGCTGTGGGATCTCTTCACTCTATGGATACAGTCAGAACTTTGTGAACTTATATGCATAGGACTGAAGACATTCGCAGGACCAGGTATCTTGTTTCTCTGTGATGAGCACAAGCGGAACTGGCCAGCCTCCGAGGTTACCATTGCTAGATGGATTATGGCTGTAGTCCGTCAGGCTTATAGTGGAGCAGGACAGAATCTTCAGGTTCACTCCACCGAGTGAGTAGTGCTGTCTGGAAGGCACAGCATGGAGCCTCGATCGAGCAGCTAGCTGGTCCTGTTCACACTTTTACTCGATTTTACAAGTGCAATGTGTTTGTACCCAGAGATGCCAGTTTTGGTGGAAAGGAGCTTTCCACTGTCGGACGAGCATTCCCACCCACGATGGCAGCGTTGGGACATCCTCAATGATTTCCAATGTCCCCCAATGGAACCTTGATCAAATTTTTATACTTGCGTTAAATTCTTTCCTCTTAGTCCAATCCCCCCGCCCCCCCTCTTTTACACGCTGGGACATGATAACAGGTGTTCCTCAAAGGCCTAAGAGAAAAGGATTTAACGTAAGTTGGTGACAATAACTATGAGTCTATTATAAAGGTTTAGAGTGGACAGTAAACATTACCAGAGACTCCATATCAATCTTCTCTTTCTCAAACACACTGGTGTACTCCGCCAGGCTCAGGGACTCCAGCGCCTCCCACAGACCGGGCAGCTGATCCTGCGGCAGCTCCGATTCATTGGCCTCTTGTGGAGCTGGAACGTTGCTCTGTGTATGAAAGTCAGGAGACAAATCACATTTCAGCTGAGGAAACTTTCAATAGAATACATTAGAAAAATCTTTATAGTCAGCTATATACATAGGGTGATATAGGACCAGGGAACCTCAAGATCTTACATCTACCCACTCGTTCTGTCAATGTTACTGGAGGCCACAGAGACGGGAGAGGTCCTGGAGCCTTTCATGTGATCCCATATCAATCATGAAGGAGGAGGACTGATGCATCACAGAAAGTATAATTACTTTGCAGTCAGTATAAATGATCTGGACAATCTCCATTGACCAACAAAGAACGGCCAGTTCTGGTGGTGAAGACTTGGGCAGAACCCCAGACTTACCTGCTTCTCCTCTGCAGCTTCAGGTTTAACTAGAACATTAACACCTGGAGGATCAGACAAAGCACTGGGTGATACTGTCATGTCCGGCTGGTTGGACAGTATGTCAAATAGAATCAGCGAGCCTAGAAATACAAGAGAAGAGTTATCAAGATGAACCGTTGTTACCTGAAGTCAGTCAGTAATGTGCAGTATGAGGGATACACACAGTGTACAACTATCACAAACAGATGGAGAATATTACACAATGTTACACTGTAACTGGGGCTGTGTTACCCAGAAGTCAGTCAGTAATGTGGTGTATGAGGATACACACAGTGTATACCTATCACAGACAGAATATTACACAATGTTACAATGTAACTGGGGCTGTGTTACCCAGAAGTCAGTCAGTAATGTGGTGTATGAGGATACACACAGTGTATAACTATCACAGACAGATGGAGAATATTACACAATGTTACAATGTAACTGGAGCTGTGTTACCCAGAAGTCAGTCAGTAATGTGGTGTATGAGGATACACACAGTGTATAACTATCACAGACAGATGGAGAATATTACACAATGTTACACTGTAACTGGGGCTGTGTTACCCAGAAGTCAGTCAGTAATGTGGTGTATGAGGATACACACAGTGTATAACTATCACAGACAGATGGAGAATATTACACAATGTTACACTGTAACTGGGGCTGTGTTACCCAGAAGTCAGTCAGTAATGTGGTGTATGAGGATACACACAGTGTATAACTATCACAGACAGATGGAGAATATTACACAATGTTACACTGTAACTGGGGCTGTGTTACCCAGAAGTCAGTCAGTAATGTGGTGTATGAGGATACACACAGTGTATAACTATCACAAACAGATGGAGAATATTACACAATGTTACACTGTAACTGGGGCGGTGTTACCCAGAAGTCAGTCAGTAATGTGGTGTATGAGGATACACACAGTGTATAACTATCACAGACAGATGGAGAATATTACACAATGTTACACTGTAACTGGGGCTGTGTTACCCAGAAGTCAGTCAGTAATGTGGTGTATGAGGATACACACAGTGTATAACTATCACAAACAGATGGAGAATATTACACAATGTTACAATGTAACTGGGGCTGTGTTACCCAGAAGTCAGTCAGTAATGTGGTGTATGAGGATACACACAGTGTATAACTATCACAGACAGATGGAGAATATTACACAATGTTACAATGTAACTGGGGCTGTGTTACCCAGAAGTCAGTCAGTAATGTGGTGTATGAGGATACACACAGTGTATAACTATCACAAACAGATGGAGAATATTACACAATGTTACACTGTAACTGGGGCGGTGTTACCCAGAAGTCAGTCAGTAATGTGGTGTATGAGGATACACACAGTGTATAACTATCACAGACAGATGGAGAATATTACACAATGTTACACTGTAACTGGGGCTGTGTTACCCAGAAGTCAGTCAGTAATGTGGTGTATGAGGATACACACAGTGTATAACTATCACAGACAGATGGAGAATATTACACAATGTTACACTGTAACTGGGGCTGTGTTACCCAGAAGTCAGTCAGTAATGTGGTGTATGAGGATACACACAGTGTATAACTATCACAGACAGATGGAGAATATTACACAATGTTGCACTGTAACTGGGGCTGTGTTACCCAGAAGTCAGTCAGTAATGTGGTGTATGAGGATACACACAGTGTATAACTATCACAGACAGATGGAGAATATTACACAATGTTACAATGTAACTGGAGCTGTGTTACCCAGAAGTCAGTCAGTAATGTGGTGTATGAGGATACACAGAGCTTTCCCCGAGGGTTGATGGTGTTAGACTGTGTAACCACCATAGATCTCTGGAGTGCTGGAAATGTGTTCTTCACCACCTTGCAGTCAGATGGATGAATCTAGGATGGCAGGTACCAGGACAATGCTTGGTATCTGAATGTGTACTACCAACTGTACAGCTTGGTGGAGGAGGAGTAACGGTCTGGGGCTGTTCTCATGGTTCGACCTGGGCCCTTAGTTACAGTGAAGGGAAATCTTAATGACATTCTAGAGAACTGTGAGTTTCCAACTTTGTGGTAACAGTTTGGGGAAGCAGGACAATGCCCCGGGCACAAATATGGTTCCCAGAGTGTGGTGTGGAAGCCCCGACCACAACCTCATTGACATCGCTCAACACCCGAGCCGACCTCACTAATGCTCTTGTGACTGAATGGTTGTGAATTACTTCCCAGAAGACTGGAGGCTGTTGTGTAAGCAGTGGGGGGGGGGAGGGGTTACTGCAAATTAATGCTCGTGGTTTTGGAACAATGTTCAACAAGTCATATGGACATTCTGTATGGTAGCAACATGTCCAAGAACAAAAGGTAACCAATGTGGTTATATAAGAGCATATGGGAGGTAATAAAGGAGAGAAAAACATTATGGAAATACCAGGAATGTAGCAAAATATACAGGAAGGAGAATCGGGTTAGTAAAACCCAAATCTGAAAAATGGCCTTAAAACCAAAGTGTATAATATATAAAACAGCGAGAAGAATAATACTGACAAAATTGGGCGACTAAACGATAAACTAGGAGAAGTAATTGCTGAATATAAAGAGAAAGATCTTATAGACAGGTCTGTCTATTTGTGTCTGTATTCACAAAAGAGGAAGAAAACACCAAGAAACAGGTAAAATATAGGATACAGGAATCATCAAATGTTACTGGTCTAGTAAGGAGATTAGACAGATAAAGCACCAATATGGGACCCACAGTTATGTAACGGACAGACCACTATCTCATGATTACAGACTCCCTCCCTGAATCAGCCACAAAACTGACAAATAGCGAACGCAGGAATCTTAAAGAAAAAAAAAAGTGAACAAAATTGGAGCCAAGAAATTATAGACATTATTTGTAATCCAAAGTGATCGTCTAATTGTAATACAATGGTTTCTTCATCCTTTTGAGACCCACAGGAAAAACTCCTTGTAATGCAAAGGAAATAATATTAAAAGAGTGTCACAACTGCTCAACACAAATGAAGAATATAAGAAGGCTGAGGAGCACGAACATAGAAATCCAGTCATATAACAAGAATATTGTACAAAGTCATCCCTTAATAATTATAGTAGACCAGTAAAAAGGGATAAGTATATAGGATTAGAGTCCTTTTAAACCCACCTAAGACACAAAGGTATTACGGCCAAGACTTAAATGTTACCTAGACTGTGTCCGGCTACGGAGACACCACCTTTATAATCTGGGTTTCTGCTCAGGAAGAGCGCGTGCAGCCGGTTCACCTCTAAGATGACCTTGTCTATGATGGTCTGGCAGTAGGTCGGACTGTTGTAGAACAGAATATCCAGCAGAGTCTCATTTGTGAAATGACGAAGACGACCAATACTCGGTAATGTGATCTTTTTGATGTGTCTGTAACAGAAGACCTCAAGTCTGTATACAATACACATTAAAGCATAAGCCTGAGGTTGCACCCCCATACGTTAGGAAGCCCCCCATACGTGAGGTAGTCCCCCCCATACGTGAGGTAGCCCCCCCATACGTGAGGTAGCCCCCCCCATACGTGAGGTAGCCCCCCCCATACGTGAGGTAGCCCCCCCCCCCATACGTGAGGTAGCCCTCCCACACGTAAAGGTAGCCCCCCCATACGTGAGGTAGCCCTCCCATACGTGAGGTAGCCCCCCCCATACGTGAGGTAGCCCCCCCATACGTGAGGTAGCCCCCCCCCCCCATACGTGAGGTAGCCCCCCCCCCCATACGTGAGGTAGCCCTCCCACACGTGAGGTAGCCCCCCCACACGTGAGGTAGCCCCCCCCATACGTGAGGTAGCCCCCCCCATACGTGAGGTAGCCCCCCCCATACGTGAGGTAGCCCCCCCCCCATACGTGAGGTAGCCCCCCCATACGTGAGGTAGCCCCCCCCATACGTGAGGTAGCCCCCCCCATACGTGAGGTAGCCCCCCCATACGTGAGGTAGCCCTCCCACACGTGAGGTAGCCCCCCCATACGTGAGGTAGCCCCCCCCATACGTGAGGTAGCCCCCCTCCCATACGTGAGGTAGCCCCCCCCATACGTGAGGTAGCCCCCCCATACGTGAGGTAGCCCCCCCCATACGTGAGGTAGCCCCCCCCATACGTGAGGTAGCCCCCCCCATACGTGAGGTAGCCCCCCCATACGTGAGGTAGCCCCCCCCATACGTGAGGTAGCCCCCCCCATACGTGAGGTAGCCCCCCCATACGTGAGGTAGCCCCCCCCATACGTGAGGTAGCCCCCCCTCCCACACGTGAGGTAGCCCCCCCCCATACGTGAGGTAGCCCCCCTCCCACACACATGCTAGACATAGATTTAGGCTATTACTGTGCACAATGAGCTAACTTCATGTGTTGTGTTTGCTAGCTCTTCGCTTGCTCTGAGACCAGCTCACTCCCTCAATCACACAAACCTCGGCCCCAGCTATTGTACTATATGATATGGAGCACAGTGTGTTGTTAATAATATAGTATATTTATATAGCTCCACAATATTTCAAAGCGCTGTACAGAAAATATTTACCATTTACATCTACCTCTGTCGCACTGGAGCTTACAGTCTAACTTCCCCAACACACACACGCACGCACACGTCTGCTTTAGCCACCAGCCAATTAACCTACCAATATGTTTATTGAAGCATGGGAGGAAACAGGGGGAGAACATATAAACTCCACACAGATAGGACCCTGCTCGGGTATGTAACTTGTGACTCCAGTGCTGTGAGGCAGCAATGCTATCCACTGTGCCACCGTGCTGCCCGAATGTTGTGTTGTGTGTAAATGGTGTGTTATATGGAGGACAGTTATACTCTGCCAGTAACATACATCCTGTCCACCAGGCTATTGTAAGGTCATCAGAAAACAGTTAGACATCCCACGAACCTATACACAGAGGTGCAGGGTGTATGATGTATAAAATAGGATGATTGTCTGTGGGCTAGAGATGATCGTACTGCTGTGTCTACCATCTATACCGAAGACGAATAAGAATAAAGATATCCCTAAGACCCGGTAATCTGTCTGATCCAGTAAGGGAAGCATACACACCTATCAACACCAGTGGCATCACCATGGAGGGCGCTGTGCCAAAAGACTGGCAGAAACTCCACACGCCTCACTTTACCCTCCTCCTGGGACTTCTTAAAATGAGTTTGCAGCAGTTTTAGAGAAACGGTTCTGAAGTCATCCACTGAGAACAAGTAAAATCTATTAGTATAAGACATTGAGTCAGTCTGTTGCCTGTAAAATGCCTTTTGTTCTTGTATTGTATGAATAGCGTCATTCTGTAGTACTCCGACACTACTCAAACCGCTGCTGTTATCTTAATGTGGCTGCTGAAAAGCAATAAAACAGGGACTACAGTAATGTAAATATCATTTTCTCTGAAGCTCATTGCAAATTAGAGGCTTTTTTACTCACCATAAAATCCAGTTCTCTGCGGGGGAACAATGTGACCATACGGTATAGTAGGTGGCACTTTAAATCATAACCTGTTCAGGTGACAGCTCCTGCCCTACTATGCGCTTCCCATCTAGAACCATCCTCCGTATATAACAAGCCCGGAAGAGAGGACCTAACTAGAACATAAACAAAAACCAACCAAACAGCCAGAACAAGGGGAGGGAGCTCAGTATCCCCCAATGGATTTAAAGTCCTCTCTCCCAGGATTAGGGGACAGTGCGACCATGGGGACATTCCAAAAGCTGTCCTTAAGGGACGGATTGTCCTGAAACAGCTGGTGCCCAAAGCTAACATCCTACAACTTGTAGAATTAGGTGTGGACAGATGGCCACGTAGCGGCCCCAGCACAGCTACTCACCCTGCAGAACTGTGACGCAGTGCCCAGGAAACACCAACTGCCCTGGTCAAGTGAGCCTTAAATCCAGCCGGCAGCGGTCTAGCCGCCTCAATGTAAGTGATGGTGGATGTTACCCAACAAGCAACAGATACCGGCCAACCGCACATGTGCACATCATACAGAATGAGTCTTACTAACTGTAGAAGTAAGGGCCACATAACATCTGAGGGCCCGGAACACATTCAGGAGACGCATCAGAATTCAGATACTTACTGAAGCCCATGGGCACAATGCCCCCAAAATGTGACAAGTGACTGATAACTCCATATTATACCTGTGTGTGTAGATTTACCATCTAGTGATCCTCACGTTTTATCCACTATTACAATGCAGATACACCACACATTATGTAGTCCCTGCACCTGTGTCCATTACTTGTTCTTGCCAGGTAATAAATAATGGGTATGGGGTACGTCAGAGACCCCTTCACATTGCACATTATCTGACCACATTTTACAGACGGAGGTGAATAGTAGCCATATGGGAGGAAGCTGGGATCATTCTCTATTCATAACCAATTATAAGACTTATTGTTCTCAGCAGTGTGAGAAGAGTTAGATATTGTAACATATTCTAGGGATGAAATAGTACGAGGCAGAAGGGACTTGTATTACCACAGCAAATAATACAAACATCATGTACAACAATAGAAATATAGTCATATAATAAAATCATGAATCACTCACCACATTCCACCATACTCCTGAAGCGCAGGTCACACACTGGCCCAATGCCATGCACCATAAACACTAGATGGTCGGCCTGAGGCACCTCCCCTGCAGAAGAGGGACGTACACACAAATTATCATTAGTGTATATATATATATATTAATTTATACACGCACCTCATATACACATATACACACACACCTCATATACACATATACATACATACACACACACCTCATATACACATATACATACATACACACACACCTCATATACACATATACATACATACACACACACCTCATATACACATATACATACATACACACACACCTCATATACACATATACACACACACCTCATATACACATATACACACACACCTCATATACACATATACACATATACACACACACCTCATATACACATATACATACATACACACACACCTCATATACACATATACATACATACACACACACCTCATATACACATATACATACATACACACACACCTCATATATACATACATACACACACACCTCATATATACATACATACACACACACCTCATATATACATATACATACATACACACACACCTCATATACACATATACATACATACACACACACCTCATATACACATATACATACATACACACACACCTCATATACACATATACATACATACACACACACCTCATATACACATATACATACACACACACCTCATATATACATATACATACATACATACACACACACCTCATATATATATATACATACATACACACACACCTCATATATATATATACATACACACACACACACCTCATATATATATATATATACATACACACACACCTCATATATACATATACATACATACACACACACCTCATATACACATATACATACATACACACACACCTCATATACACATATACATACATACACACACACCTCATATATATATACATACATACACACACACCTCATATACACATATACATACATACACACACACCTCATATACACATATACACACACACCTCATATATACATATACATACATACACACACACCTCATATACACATATACATACATACACACACCTCATATATACATATACACACCTCATATATACATATACACACCTCATATACACATATACATACATACACACACACCTCATATACACATATACATACATACACACACACCTCATATACACACACCTCATATATACATACACACACCTCATATATACATATACACATATACACATATACACACACACCTCATATACACATATACACACACACCTCATATACACATATACACACACACCTCATATACACATATACACACACACCTCATATATACATATACACACACCTCATATACACATATACACATATACACACACACCTCATATACACATATACACACACACCTCATATACACATATACACACACACCTCATATATACATATACATACATACACACACACCTCATATATACATATACACACACCTCATATACACATATACACATATACACACACACCTCATATACACATATACACACACACCTCATATACACATATACACACACACCTCATATACACATATACACACACACCTCATATATACATATACACACACCTCATATACACATATACACATATACACACACACCTCATATACACATATACACACACACCTCATATACACATATACACACACACCTCATATACACATATACACACACACCTCATATATACATATACACACACCTCATATACACATATACACATATACACACACACCTCATATACACACACACCTCATATATACATATACACACCTCATATATACATATACACACCTCATATACACATATACATACATACACACACACCTCATATACACATATACACACACACCTCATATACACACATACATACATACATACACACACACCTCATATACACATATACACACACACCTCATATATATACATATACACATATACACATATACTCATATATACATATACACATCACTGATAGAAGCAGCCTCCCCTCTCAGTCTTCAGTGCAGATATCCCTCACCTGGCTTATACTGCAGGCTAAGTCCGCAGTGCTACATTAGTACCCAGATCACTATATTTTTATTTCTACTAAGGAACGTAACCGCTGAACCCTTCTCCAAATGGACACAATGAAAAGTGGACCTCCACCCAATGTACCATCTGGAATCTCATCATGGTCATCTATCCCCCTCTTCACCACTCGAGGTCTGGACTGCCCATCATGCGGGGTCCCCCACTCATCTGGAATAGCGCTCTGCTGGAACTGGACGATCACCTGGGAACGCAGAACAAAGTGCGTCACAAACGCTCAGAAATGCTGCCTATCATAACGGGCTGGGCAAACAAGACAACGATACAAGTGATAGTGAGACCATAATATGTGATACGGTGATAGTGAGACCATAATATGTGATACGGTGACAGTGAGCGCTGTACACGTGGATCTTACAGATGTGATAGTGAGAGCTGTACACGTGGATCTTACAGATGTGATACAGTGATAGTGAGCGCTGTACACGTGGATCTTACATATGTGATACGGTGATAGCGAGAGCTGTACACGTGGATCTTACAGATGTGATACGGTGATAGTGAGGCCTTACATATGTGATACGGTGATAGTGAGGCCTTACATATGTGATACGGTGATAGTGAGGCCTTACATATGTGATACGGTGATAGTGAGCGCTGTACACGTGGATCTTACATATGTGATACAGTGATAGTGAGAGCTGTACACGTGGATCTTACAGATGTGATACGGTGATAGTGAGCGCTGTACACGTGGATCTTACATATGTGATACAGTGATAGTGAGAGCTGTACACGTGGATCTTACAGATGCGATACAGTGATAGTGAGCGCTGTACACGTGGATCTTACAGATGTGATACGGTGATAGTGAGCGCTGTACACGTGGATCTTACATATGTGATAAGGTGATAGTGAGAGCTGTACACGTGGATCTTACAGATGTGATACGGTGATAGTGAGCGCTGTACACGTGGATCTTACAGATGTGATACGGTGATAGTGAGCGCTGTACACGTGGATCTTACAGATGTGATACAGTGATAGTGAACGCTGTACACGTGGATCTTACAGCTGTGATACAGTGATAGTGAGCGCTGTACACGTGGATCTTACAGATGTTATACGGTGACAGTGAACGCTGTAAACGTGGATATTACAGATGTGATACAGTGATAGTGAGCGCTGCACACGTAGATCTTACATATGTGATACGGTGATAGTGAGCGCTGTACACATGGATCTTACAGATGTGATAGTGAGCGCTGTACACGTGGATCTTACATATGTGACACGGTGACAGTGAGCGCATAACACGTGGATCTTACAGATGTGATACGGTGATAGTGAGCGCTGTACACGTGGATCTTACAGATGTGATACGGTGACAGTGAGCGCTGTACACGTGGATCTTACAGATGTGATAGTGAGCGCTGTACCTTAGGGTTATGCATCACAATGGTTTCCCCTTCAGGAAACTCCAGCCTACGGTGCCACTGATTACTGGTGATGGCCTTTTTATACTCTGCCTGGAACAGAAGGGAACAGAAGGGTACTCTGATGAGGCTGCTGCAGTAATTCCCAATAAATACAGTATTAAAAGGAAAGTTATCACCTTATTCACAATTTAACATCCATCAATGAACACAAGGATAGCTGGAATATTAGCATTTATATAGGGGTTAATGTCAAGAAGGATTTATCCATGTGACGCTCATTGTATCCGGACATTTTCAGCAGTTCAGCCTAACATCAAGGCGTCCTGTAAACCAACATATTATAGGCGATACAAGATGGAGACTCTAATTCCAAGAAAAATTTGGACTTGTTTAGGTGATTTGAATCAACTGCGATGTGAATACTCATATATAGGGGGGGTATTCAATTGTTCGTCCGGACCGCCGAAAAACTCGTGCTCTAAAACTATTACCGTTAATACGGTAATTACTCGCTGAATTTCAGCTCGCAGCTCCCTGAGTTGTGAGCTGAAATTCAGCGAGTAAATTACCGTATTAACGGTAATAGTTTTAGAGCGCGAGTTTTTCGGCGGTCCGGACGAACAATAGTGTATTATTGGTCACAGTTATCACGGAATAAATGTTAACTGTTTTGATGACATGGAGCGTCTGTATATGTGTTTACTTGTTGTTAAACTCTAAGATTTAAGATGAGTGGTGCTTGGATGATACATACAAGGCTGCACTTGTGAAGCGGTGAGCTGCAGCAGCACTGGGACGGTTGGTAGTTACTAGACTTATCTGTAGGGGGCTTTCTACCTCCCCATCTGTACCACTCTATGGTTGGACAGTGAGATCTGACAGACAATGCAGGAAAACATGGGGGTCAATGCCCTGACCTGTTGGTGGGGAGGGACTGGTTATCTCACCACCCAGTTTAAGCCATTGCTGGTATAACACAACAATGTAGTACTACCAGGAGGGTGTAACACTATGCTGTAGTGGTACTAGCGAGGTGTAATATAATACTATGCTCTAGTGGTACCAGCGAGGTGTAATATAACACTATGCTGTAGTGGTACTAGCGAGGTGTAATATAATACTATGCTCTAGTGGTACCAGCGAGGTGTAATATAACACTATGCTCTAGTGGTACCAGCGAGGTGTAATATAACACTATGCTGTAGTGGTACCAGCGAGGTGTAATATAACACTATGCTCTAGTGGTACCAGCGAGGTGTAATATAACACTATGCTGTAGTGGTACTAGCGAGGTGTAATATAACACTATGCTGTAGTGGTACTAGCGAGGTGTAATATAACACTATGCTGTAGTGGTACTAGCGAGGTGTAATATAATACTATGCTCTAGTGGTACCAGCGAGGTGTAATATAACACTATGCTCTAGTGGTACCAGCGAGGTGTAATATAACACTATGCTCTAGTGGTACCAGCGAGGTGTAATATAACACTATGCTCTAGTGGTACCAGCGAGGTGTAATATAACAATATGCTCTAGTGGTACCAGCGAGGTGTAATATAACACTATGCTCTAGTGGTACCAGGAGGGTGTAATATAACACTATGCTCTAGTGGTACCAGCGAGGTATAATATAACACTATGCTCTGGTGGTACCAGCGAGGTGTAATATAACAATATGCTCTAGTGGTACCAGGAGGGTGTAATATAACACTATGCTCTAGTGGTACCAGCGAGGTGTAATATAACACTATGCTCTGGTGGTACCAGCGAGGTGTAATATAACAATATGCTCTAGTGGTACCAGCGAGGTGTAATATAACAATATGCTCTAGTGGTACCAGCGAGGTGTAATATAACACTATGCTCTAGTGGTACCAGGAGGGTGTAATATAACACTATGCTCTAGTGGTACCAGGAGGGTGTAATATAACACTATGCTCTGGTGGTACCAGCGAGGTGTAATATAACAATATGCTCTAGTGGTACCAGGAGGGTGTAATATAACACTATGCTCTGGTGGTACCAGCGAGGTGTAATATAACAATATGCTCTAGTGGTACCAGGAGGGTGTAATATAACACTATGCTCTAGTGGTACCAGCGAGGTGTAATATAACACTATGCTCTAGTGGTACCAGCGAGGTATAATATAACACTATGCTCTAGTGGTACAAGCGAGGTGTAATATAACACTATGCTCTAGTGGTACCAGCGAGGTGTAATATAACACTATGCTCTAGTGGTACCAGCGAGGTGTAATATAACACTATGCTCTAGTGGTACCAGGAGGGTGTAATATAACACTATGCTCTAGTGGTACCAGGAGGGTATAATATAACAATATGCTCTAGTGGTACCAGCGAGGTGTAATATAACAATATGCTCTAGTGGTACCAGGAGGGTGTAATATAACACTATGCTCTGGTGGTACCAGCGAGGTGTAATATAACACTATGCTCTAGTGGTACCAGCGAGGTGTAATATAACAATATGCTCTAGTGGTACCAGCGAGGTGTAATATAACAATATGCTCTAGTGGTACCAGCGAGGTGTAATATAACACTATGCTCTAGTGGTACCAGGAGGGTGTAATATAACACTATGCTCTAGTGGTACCAGGAGGGTGTAATATAACACTATGCTCTGGTGGTACCAGCGAGGTGTAATATAACAATATGCTCTAGTGGTACCAGGAGGGTGTAATATAACACTATGCTCTGGTGGTACCAGCGAGGTGTAATATAACACTATGCTCTAGTGGTACCAGCGAGGTGTAATATAACACTATGCTCTAGTGGTACCAGCGAGGTGTAATATAACACTATGCTCTAGTGGTACCAGCGAGGTGTAATATAACACTATGCTCTAGTGGTACCAGGAGGGTGTAATATAACACTATGCTCTAGTGGTACCAGCGAGGTGTAATATAACACTATGCTCTAGTGGTACCAGCGAGGTGTAATATAACACTATGCTCTAGTGGTACTAGCGAGGTGTAATATAACACTATGCTCTAGTGGTACCAGGAGGGTGTAATATAACACTATGCTCTAGTGGTACCAGGAGGGTATAATATAACAATATGCTCTAGTGGTACCAGCGAGGTGTAATATAACAATATGCTCTAGTGGTACCAGGAGGGTGTAATATAACACTATGCTGTAGTGGTACCAGGAGGGTGTAATATAACACTATGCTCTAGTGGTACCAGCGAGGTGTAATATAACACTATGCTCTAGTGGTACCAGCGAGGTGTAATATAACACTATGCTCTAGTGGTACCAGCGAGGTATAATATAACACTATGCTGTAGTGGTACCAGCGAGGTATAATATAACACTATGCTCTAGTGGTACCAGCGAGGTGTAATATAACACTATGCTCTAGTGGTACTAGCGAGGTGTAATATAACACTATGCTCTAGTGGTACCAGGAGGGTGTAATATAACACTATGCTCTAGTGGTACTAGCGAGGTGTAATATAACACTGCTCTAGTGGTACCAGGAGGGTGTAATATAACACTATGCTCTAGTGGTACTAGCGAGGTGTAATATAACACTATGCTCTAGTGGTACCAGGAGGGTGTAATATAACACTATGCTCTAGTGGTACCAGCGAGGTGTAATATAACACTATGCTCTAGTGGTACCAGGAGGGTGTAATATAACACTATGCTCTAGTGGTACTAGCGAGGTGTAATATAACACTATGCTCTAGTGGTACCAGGAGGGTGTAATATAACACTATGCTCTAGTGGTACCAGCGAGGTGTAATATAACACTATGCTCTAGTGGTACCAGGAGGGTGTAATATAACACTATGCTCTAGTGGTACCAGCGAGGTGTAATATAACACTATGCTGTAGTGGTACCAGCGAGGTGTAATATAACACTATGCTCTAGTGGTACTAGCGAGGTGTAATATAACACTATGCTCTAGTGGTACCAGGAGGGTGTAATATAACACTTTGCTCTAGTGGTACCAGGAGGGTGTAATATAACACTATGCTCTAGTGGTACCAGCGAGGTGTAATATAACACTATGCTCTAGTGGTACCAGGAGGGTGTAATATAACACTATGCTGTAGTGGTACCAGCGAGGTGTAATATAACACTATGCTCTAGTGGTACTAGCGAGGTGTAATATAACACTATGCTCTAGTGGTACCAGGAGGGTGTAATATAACAATATGCTCTAGTGGTACCAGCGAGGTGTAATATAACACTATGCTCTAGTGGTACCAGGAGGGTGTAATATAACACTATGCTCTAGTGGTACCAGGAGGGTGTAATATAACACTATGCTCTAGTGGTACCAGCGAGGTGTAATATAACACTATGCTCTAGTGGTACCAGGAGGGTGTAATATAACACTATGCTCTAGTGGTACTAGCGAGGTGTAATATAACACTATGCTCTAGTGGTACTAGCGAGGTGTAATATAACACTATGCTCTAGTGGTACTAGCGAGGTGTAATATAACACTATGCTCTAGTGGTACTAGCGAGGTGTAATATAACACTATGCTCTAGTGGTACTAGCGAGGTGTAATATAACACTATGCTCTAGTGGTACCAGGAGGGTGTAACACTATGCTGTAGTGGTACTAGCGAGGTGTAATATAACACTATGCTCTAGTGGTACCAGCGAGGTGTAATATAACACTATGCTCTAGTGGTACCAGGAGGGTGTAATATAACACTATGCTCTAGTGGTACCAGGAGGGTGTAATATAACACTATGCTCTAGTGGTACCAGGAGGGTGTAATATAACACTATGCTCTAGTGGTACCAGGAGGGTGTAATATAACACTATGCTCTAGTGGTACCAGCGAGGTGTAATATAACACTATGCTCTAGTAGTACCAGGAGGGTGTAATATAACACTATGCTCTAGTGGTACTAGCGAGGTGTAATATAACACTATGCTCTAGTGGTACCAGGAGGGTGTAATATAACACTATGCTCTAGTGGTACCAGCGAGGTGTATTATAACACTATGCTGTAGTGGTACCAGGAGGGTGTAATATAACACTATGCTCTAGTGGTACCAGGAGGGTGTAATATAACACTATGCTGTAGTGGTACTAGCGAGGTGTAATATAACACTATGCTGTAGTGGTACCAGGAGGGTGTAATATAACACTATGCTCTAGTGGTACCAGCGAGGTATAATATAACACTATGCTCTAGTGGTACTAGCGAGGTGTAATATAACACTATGCTCTAGTGGTACCAGCGAGGTGTAATATAACACTATGCTCTAGTGGTACCAGCGAGGTGTAATATAACACTATGCTCTAGTGGTACCAGCGAGGTGTAATATAACACTATGCTGTAGTGGTACCAGCGAGGTGTAATATAACACTATGCTCTAGTGGTACCAGCGAGGTGTAATATAACACTATGCTCTAGTGGTACCAGCGAGGTGTAATATAACACTATGCTCTAGTGGTACCAGGAGGGTGTAATATAACACTATGCTCTAGTGGTACTAGCGAGGTGTAATATAACACTATGCTCTAGTGGTACCAGGAGGGTGTAATATAACACTATGCTCTAGTGGTACCAGCGAGGTGTAATATAACACTATGCTCTAGTGGTACCAGCGAGGTGTAATATAACACTATGCTCTAGTGGTACTAGCGAGGTGTAATATAACACTATGCTCTAGTGGTACTAGCGAGGTGTAATATAACACTATGCTCTAGTGGTACCAGCGAGGTGTAATATAACACTATGCTCTAGTGGTACCAGTGAGGTATAACATAACACTATGCTCTAGTGGTACCAGGAGGGTGTAATATAACACTATGCTCTAGTGGTACCAGCGAGGTGTAATATAACACTATGCTCTAGTGGTACCAGCGAGGTGTAATATAACACTATGCTCTAGTGGTACAAGGAGGGTGTAATATAACACTATGCTCTAGTGGTACCAGGAGGGTGTAATATAACAATATGCTCTAGTGGTACCAGCGAGGTGTAATATAACACTATGCTCTAGTGGTACCAGCGAGGTGTAATATAACACTATGCTCTAGTGGTACCAGCGAGGTGTAATATAACACTATGCTCTAGTGGTACCAGGAGGGTGTAATATAACACTATGCTCTAGTGGTACCAGGAGGGTGTAATATAACAATATGCTCTAGTGGTACCAGCGAGGTGTAATATAACACTATGCTCTAGTGGTACCAGTGAGGTATAATATAACACTATGCTCTAGTGGTACCAGGAGGGTGTAATATAACACTATGCTCTAGTGGTACTAGCGAGGTGTAATATAACACTATGCTCTAGTGGTACCAGGAGGGTGTAATATAACACTATGCTCTAGTGGTACCAGGAGGGTGTAATATAACACTATGCTCTAGTGGTACTAGCGAGGTGTAATATAACACTATGCTCTAGTGGTACCAGGAGGGTGTAATATAACACTATGCTCTAGTGGTACCAGCGAGGTATAATAGAACACTATGCTCTAGTGGTACCAGCGAGGTATAATAGAACACTATGCTCTAGTGGTACCAGCGAGGTGTAATATAACACTATGCTCTAGTGGTACCAGCGAGGTGTAATATAACACTATGCTCTAGTGGTACTAGCGAGGTGTAATATAACACTATGCTCTAGTGGTACCAGCGAGGTGTAATATAACACTATGCTGTAGTGGTACTAGCGAGGTGTAATATAACACTATGCTCTAGTGGTACCAGCGAGGTATAATATAACACTATGCTCTAGTGGTACCAGCGAGGTGTAATATAACACTATGCTCTAGTGGTACCAGCGAGGTGTAATATAACACTATGCTCTAGTGGTACAAGGAGGGTGTAATATAACACTATGCTCTAGTGGTACCAGCGAGGTGTAATATAACACTATGCTCTAGTGGTACCAGCGAGGTGTAATATAACACTATGCTCTAGTGGTACCAGCGAGGTGTAATATAACACTATGCTCTAGTGGTACCAGCGAGGTGTAATATAACACTATGCTCTAGTGGTACCAGCGAGGTATAATATAACACTATGCTCTAGTGGTACCAGCGAAGTGTGTAATATAACACTATGCTCTAGTGGTACCAGCGAGGTGTAATATAACACTATGCTCTAGTGGTACCAGGAGGGTGTAATATAACACTATGCTCTAGTGGTACCAGCGAGGTGTAATATAACACTATGCTGTAGTGGTACTAGGAGGGTGTAATATAACACTATGCTGTAGTGGTACCAGCGAGGTGTAATATAACACTATGCTCTAGTGGTACTAGCGAGGTGTAATATAACACTATGCTCTAGTGGTACAAGGAGGGTGTAATATAACACTATGCTCTAGTGGTACCAGCGAGGTGTAATATAACACTATGCTCTAGTGGTACCAGCGAGGTGTAATATAACACTATGCTCTAGTGGTACCAGCGAGGTGTAATATAACACTATGCTCTAGTGGTACTAGCGAGGTGTAATATAACACTATGCTCTAGTGGTACCAGGAGGGTGTAATATAACACTATGCTCTAGTGGTACCAGGAGGGTGTAATATAACACTATGCTCTGGTGGTACCAGGAGGGTGTAATATAACACTATGCTCTAGTGGTACCAGCGAGGTGTAATATAACACTATGCTCTAGTGGTACCAGCGAGGTATAATATAACACTATGCTCTAGTGGTACTAGCGAGGGTGTAATATAACACTATGCTCTAGTGGTACCAGGAAGGGTGTAATTATAACACTATGCTCTAGTGGTACCAGGAGGGTGTAATATAACACTATGCTCTAGTGGTACCAGGAGGGTGTAATATAACACTATGCTCTAGTGGTACCAGGAGGGTGTAATATAACACTATGCTTAGTGGTAACCAGCGAGGTATAATATAACACTATGCTCTAGTGGTACAAGGAGGGTGTAATATAACACTATGCTCTAGTGGTACCAGCGAGGTGTAATATAACACTATGCTCTAGTGGTACCAGCGAGGTGATAATATAACACTATGCTGTAGTGGTACCAGCGAGGTGTAATAGAACACTATGCTCTAGTGGTACCAGGAGGGTGTAATATAACACTATGCTCTAGTGGTACCAGGAGGGTATAATATAACAATATGCTCTAGTGGTACCAGCGAGGTGTAATATAACAATATGCTCTAGTGGTACCAGGAGGGTGTAATATAACACTATGCTGTAGTGGTACCAGGAGGGTGTAATATAACACTATGCTCTAGTGGTACCAGCGAGGTGTAATATAACACTATGCTCTAGTGGTACCAGCGAGGTGTAATATAACACTATGCTCTAGTGGTACCAGCGAGGTATAATATAACACTATGCTGTAGTGGTACCAGCGAGGGTATAATATAACACTATGCTCTAGTGGTACCAGCGAGGTGTAATATAACACTATGCTCTAGTGGTACTAGCGAGGTGTAATATAACACTATGCTCTAGTGGTACCAGGAGGGTGTAATATAACACTATGCTCTAGTGGTACTAGCGAGGTGTAATATAACACTGCTCTAGTGGTACCAGGAGGGTGTAATATAACACTATGCTCTAGTGGTACTAGCGAGGTGTAATATAACACTATGCTCTAGTGGTACCAGGAGGTGTAATATAACACTATGCTCTAGTGGTACCAGCGAGGTGTAATATAACACTATGCTCTAGTGGTACCAGGAGGGTGTAATATAACACTATGCTCTAGTGGTACTAGCGAGTGTAATATAACACTATGCTCTTGTGGTACCAGGAGGGTGTAATATAACACTATGCTCTAGTGTACCAGCGAGGTGTAATAAACACTATGCTCTAGTGGTACCAGAGGTGTAATATAAACACTATGCTCTAGTGGTACCAGCGAGGTGTAATATAACACTATGCTGTAGTGGTACCAGCGAGGTGTAATATAACACTATGCTCTAGTGGTACTAGCGAGGTGTAATATAACACTATGCTCTAGTGGTACCAGGAGGGTGTAATATAACACTTTGCTCTAGTGGTACCAGGAGGGTGTAATATAACACTATGCTCTAGTGGTACCAGCGAGGTGTAATATAACACTATGCTCTAGTGGTACCAGGAGGGTGTAATATAACACTATGCTGTAGTGGTACCAGCGAGGTGTAATATAACACTATGCTCTAGTGGTACTAGCGAGTGTAATATAACACTATGCTCTAGTGGTACCTAGGAGGGTGTAATATAACAATATGCTCTAGTGGTACCAGCGAGGGGTGTAATATAACAATATGCTCTAGTGGTACCAGGAGGGTGTAATTATAACACTATGCTCTAGTGGTACCAGGAGGGTGTAATATAACACTATGCTCTAGTGGTACCAGCGAGGTGTTAATATAACACTATGCTCTAGTGGTACCAGGAGGGTGTAATATAACACTATGCTCTAGTGGTACTAGCGAGGTGTAATATAACACTATGCTCTAGTGGTACTAGCGAGGTGTAATATAACACTATGCTCTAGTGGTACTAGCGAGGTGTAATATAACACTATGCTCTAGTGGTACTAGCGAGGTGTAATATAACACTATGCTCTAGTGGTACTAGCGAGGTGTAATATAACACTATGCTCTAGTGGTACCAGGAGGGTGTAAACACTATGCTGTAGTGGTACTAGCGAGGTGTAATATAACACTATGCTCTAGTGGTACCAGCGAGGTGTAATATAACACTATGCTCTAGTGGTACCAGGAGGGTGTAATATAACACTATGCTCTAGTGGTACCAGGAGGGTGTAATATAACACTATGCTCTAGTGGTACCAGGAGGGTGTAATATAACACTATGCTCTAGTGGTACGCAGGAGGGTGTAATATAACACTATGCTCTAGTGGTACCAGCGAGGTGTAATATAACACTATGCTCTAGTAGTACCAGGAGGGTGTAATATAACACTATGCTCTAGTGGTACTAGCGAGGTGTAATATAACACTATGCTCTAGTGGTACCAGGAGGGTGTAATATAACACTATGCTCTAGTGGTACCAGCGAGGTGTATTATAACACTATGCTGTAGTGGTACCAGGAGGGTGTAATATAACACTATGCTCTAGTGGTACCAGGAGGGTGTAATATAACACTATGCTGTAGTGGTACTAGCGAGGTGTAATATAACACTATGCTGTAGTGGTACCAGGAGGGTGTAATATAACACTATGCTCTAGTGGTACCAGCGAGGTATAATATAACACTATGCTCTAGTGGTACTAGCGAGGTGTAATATAACACTATGCTCTAGTGGTACCAGCGAGGTGTAATATAACACTATGCTCTAGTGGTACCAGCGAGGTGTAATATAACACTATGCTCTAGTGGTACCAGCGAGGTGTAATATAACACTATGCTGTAGTGGTACCAGCGAGGTGATAATATAACACTATGCTCTAGTGGTACCAGCGAGGTGTAATATAACACTATGCTCTAGTGGTACCAGCGAGGTGTAATATAACACTATGCTCTAGTGGTACCAGGAGGGTGTAATATAACACTATGCTCTAGTGGTACTAGCGAGGTGTAATATAACACTATGCTCTAGTGGTACCAGGAGGGTGTAATATAACACTATGCTCTAGTGGTACCAGCGAGGTGTAATATAACACTATGCTCTAGTGGTACCAGCGAGGTGTAATATAACACTATGCTCTAGTGGTACTAGCGAGGTGTAATATAACACTATGCTCTAGTGGTACTAGCGAGGTGTAATATAACACTATGCTCTAGTGGTACCAGCGAGGTGTAATATAACACTATGCTCTAGTGGTACCAGTGAGGTATAACATAACACTATGCTCTAGTGGTACCAGGAGGGTGTAATATAACACTATGCTCTAGTGGTACCAGCGAGTGTAATATAACACTATGCTCTAGTGGTACCAGCGAGGTGTAATATAACACTATGCTCTAGTGGTACAAGGAGGGTGTAATATAACACTATGCTCTAGTGGTACCAGGAGGGTGTAATATAACAATATGCTCTAGTGGTACCAGCGAGGTGTAATATAACACTATGCTCTAGTGGTACCAGCGAGGTGTAATATAACACTATGCTCTAGTGGTACCAGCGAGGTGTAATATAACACTATGCTCTAGTGGTACCAGGAGGGTGTAATATAACACTATGCTCTAGTGGTACCAGGAGGGTGTAATATAACAATTATGCTCTAGTAGGTACCAGCGAGGTGTAATATAACACTATGCTCTAGTGGTACCAGTGAGGTATAATATAACACTATGCTCTAGTGGTACCAGGAGGGTGTAATATAACACTATGCTCTAGTGGTACTAGCGAGGTGTAATATAACACTATGCTCTAGTGGTACCAGGAGGGTGTAATATAACACTATGCTCTAGTGGTACCAGGAGGGGTGTAATATAACACTATGCTCTAGTGGTACTAGCGAGGTGTAATATAACACTATGCTCTAGTGGTACCAGGAGGTGTAATATAACACTATGCTCTAGTGGTACAGCGAGGTATAATAGAACACTATGCTCTAGTGGTACCAGCGAGGGTATAATAGAACACTATGCTCTAGTGGTACCAGCGAGGTGTTAATATAACACTATGCTCTAGTGGTACCAGCGAGGTGTAATATAACACTATGCTCTAGTGGTACTAGCGGAGGTGTAATATAAACACTATGCTCTAGTGGTACCAGCGAGGTGTAATATAACACTATGCTGTAGTGGTACTAGCGAGGTGTAATATAACACTATGCTCTAGTGGTACCAGCGAGTATAATATAACACTATGCTCTAGTGGTACCAGCGAGGTGTAATATAACACTATGCTCTAGTGGTACCAGCGAGGTGTAATATAACACTATGCTCTAGTGGTGACAAGGAGGGTGTAATATAACACTATGCTCTAGTGGTACCAGCGAGGTGTAATATAACACTATGCTCTAGTGGTACCAGCGAGGTGTAATATAACACTATGCTCTAGTGGTCACCCAGCGAGGTGTAATATAACACTATGCTCTAGTGGTACCAGCGAGGTGTAATATAACACTATGCTCTAGTGGTACCAGCGAGGTATAATATAACACTATGCTCTAGTGGTACCAGCGAAGTGTGTAATATAACACTATGCTCTAGTGGTACCAGCGAGGTGTAATATAACACTATGCTCTAGTGGTACCCAGGAGGGTGTAATATAACACTATGCTCTAGTGGTACCAGCGAGGTGTAATATAACACTATGCTCGTAGTGGTACAGCGAGGGTGTAATATAACACTATGCTCTAGTGGTACCAGCGAGGTGTAATATAACACTATGCTCTAGTGGTACTAGCGAGGTGTAATATAACACTCTGCTCTAGTGGTACCTAGGAGGGTGTAATATAACACTATGCTCTAGTGGGTACCAGGAGGGTGTAATATTAACACTATGCTCTAGTGGTACCAGCGAGGTGTAATATAACACTATGCTCTAGTGGTACCAGCGAGGTGTAATATAACACTATGCTCTAGTGGTACTAGCGAGGTGTAATATAACACTATGCTCTAGTGGTACCAGGAGGGTGTAATATAACACTATGCTCTAGTGGTACAGGAGGGTGTAATATAACACTATGCTCTAGTGGTACCCCAGGAGGGGTAATATAACACTATGCTCTAGTGGTACCAGGAGGTGTAATATAACCACTATGCTCTAGTGGTACCAGCGAGGTATAATATAACACTATGCTCTAGTGGTACAAGGAGGTGTAATATAACACTATGCTCTAGTGGTACCAGCGAGGGTGTAATATAACACTATGCCTTAGTGGTACCAGCGAGGGTGTAATATAACACTATGGCTCTAGTGGTACCAAGAGGGGTGTAATATAACACTATGCTCTAGTGGTACCAGGAGGGGTGTAATATAACACTATGCCTGTACCAGTTAGTAGGGTACCAGCGAGGTATAATATAACACTATCTCTAGTGGATACAAGGGAGGGGTGTAATATAACACTATGCTCTAGTGGTACCAGCGAGGTGTAATATAACACTATGCTCTAGTGGTACCAGCGAGGTGTAATATAACATGTAATAGAACACTATGCTCTAGTGGTACCAGGAGGGTGTAATATAACACTATGCTCTAGTGGTACCAGGAGGGTGTAACATAACACTATGCTGTAGTGGTACCAGCGAGGTGTAATATAACACTATGCTCTAGTGGTACCAGCGAGGTGTAATATAACACTATGCTCTAGTGGTACCAGCGAAGTGTGTAATATAACACTATGCTCTAGTGGTACCAGGAGGGTGTAATATAACAATATGCTCTAGTGGTACCAGGAGGGTGTAATATAACAATATGCTCTAGTGGTACTAGCGAGGTGTAATATAACACTATGCTCTAGTGGTACCAGGAGGGTGTAATAGAACAATATGCTGACCTCTAACTTCTCACTGAATTCCTCACTGTATGGAATAAACCTGCTGTCATTGTCTCCTTTGTAGAACCAGGAGCAGCGTCTGACTTCAGAGTCCTCTTCTTCCCAGTACACCGCCTTCATCTCCCGATCATATAGGCACACGTCGTATCGGCCGCCTGCTGTACTCACCACCACACTCTCAGGGTCTGGTTGAACTAAAGAGTAAAACCAGATAGAAACCTGTATGAAACCAAGTGCACTGAAATACTATAAGTCTTATTCTGTACGGCTGCCCTGAGGTTAAGTGTGGGGAGGTTTTACCCCTTGGTCCCTTCTGAGACTTACGCTATTATGTGTTGTATGGAAAGGAGATGCTATACATGGTGCACTGCAAGAAGTTCACGTTACTAAACGTCTTTAGTGATTGACACACTTCTACAATGAGTCAGACATACAATGAGTGTAAAGAAGTCGCTCACCAGAGTCATACAATAATACAACGAGTGTGAAGAAGTCGCTCACCAGTTATACAATAATACAACGAGTGTGAAGAAGTCACTCACCAGAGTTATACAATAATACAACGAGTGTGAAGAAGTCGCTCACCAGAGTCATACAATAATACAACGAGTGTGAAGAAGTCGCTCACCAGTTATACAATAATACAACGAGTGTGAAGAAGTCGCTCACCAGAGTCATACAATAATACGAGTGTGAAGAAGTCGCTCACCAGAGTCATACAATAATACGAGTGTGAAGAAGTCGCTCACCAGAGTCATACAATAATACGAGTGTGAAGAAGTCGCTCACCAGAGTCATACAATAATACAACGAGTGTGAAGAAGTCGCTCACCAGAGTCATACAATAATACAACGAGTGTGAAGAAGTCGCTCACCAGAGTCATACAATAATACAACGAGTGTGAAGAAGTCACTCACCAGAGTCATACAATAATACAACGAGTGTGAAGAAGTCACTCACCAGAGTCATACAATAATACAACGAGTGTGAAGAAGTCACTCACCAGAGTCATACAATAATACAACGAGTGTGAAGAAGTCACTCACCAGAGTCATACAATAATACAACGAGTGTGAAGAAGTCGCTCACCAGAGTCATACAATAATACAACGAGTGTGAAGAAGTCGCTCACCAGAGTCATACAATAATACAACGAGTGTGAAGAAGTCGCTCACCAGAGTCATACAATAATACAACGAGTGTGAAGAAGTCACTCACCAGAGTTATACAATAATACGAGTGTGAAGAAGTCGCTCACCAGAGTCATACAATAATACAACGAGTGTGAAGAAGTCGCTCACCAGAGTCATACAATACAACGAGTGTGAAGAAGTCGCTCACCAGAGTTATACAATAATACAACGAGTGTGAAGAAGTCGCTCACCAGAGTCATACAATAATACAACGAGTGTGAAGAAGTCGCTCACCAGAGTTATACAATAATACGAGTGTGAAGAAGTCGCTCACCAGAGTTATACAATAATACGAGTGTGAAGAAGTCACTCACCAGAGTTATACAATAATACGAGTGTGAAGAAGTCGCTCACCAGAGTCATACAATAATACAACGAGTGTGAAGAAGTCGCTCACCAGAGTCATACAATACAACGAGTGTGAAGAAGTCGCTCACCAGAGTCATACAATAATACGAGTGTGAAGAAGTCGCTCACCAGAGTCATACAATAATACGAGTGTGAAGAAGTCGCTCACCAGAGTTATACAATAATACGAGTGTGAAGAAGTCACTCACCAGAGTTATACACTTCCTCAAGATTGGCAGAGTCATAACCGCTGAACGGCAGCCAGACCTCTCGTCCTTCTAATAACTTGCAGAAGAACCAGTGCGGCTGCACCGCCTCATACAGATTTGGCAAGAAGGGTGGTTGGGTGGGGGAAATAGTCGGCCTGGAGGTTGGATATGTTTGTCCTGTTGATGCCGGCATATGAGGAGGGGCTGGAGGGGGCTAAAACATAAAAACAGAATTAGCATTTGTCATTAAAGAGGTCACTGGCGGTAATAAAAAGCAGAGTTTAAAGACTGAAGTGTGAGCTCATCAGAAGACATTTCATGGCGACTTCTCAGCCGTTTACCCATGTACAAGGCGTAGAGGACTCTACCCTCAATATTGGACACGTGAAGGTACCATGTGTTGTATGTTCTATCACTGTGAGACAGCTAGTAGAGAGCACGGTCTGCTACAACTGTCTCTATACAATGTCTGCTGGTGTGGAAGAGGGTTGTGCAGACCACACAATACGATGGTGGTGCTGCCAATGGGCATCACACAGACATTCACAAAAAGTCTCAGCACAAATCTGTAACCTGGTTAAAATTCAGGTGCCACAATTACCATCTCAGCCAAAAATGGGCCACATTCACTATTGCTTCCTGTCCCAATAAAGATGAATCAACTCACAGCCTCAGACTTGCAATAAGATAGACAATGATAACTCTACCCAGGAGGGTAGAGTCCTACTAGTCTTGGATGAGCTGCTTGAGGAGTTTGTGCAGCCAGAGACCACTCTCCTGTGTTTGAAACAGACCGAGTTGAAGCCAATGCAACTTTACAGCTATGCAGACAAGAGGTTCATGGGGGAGAAGCGCAACCAAAGGAAGTAAGATGTTTGTTTTGTTTTTTCAATTAAATAGAATTTTTTGGGGATTAGGGCAGAGCTCTTAAAAGTTCTTCTTTGAGCACAAGGGCGCTGAGATTTCTAGGTCGTTCGGAAAGGGCGAGCTCGTATGGAGAGAAGTTTGGAGATGAAGGGAGCAAAGGAGTTTGTGAGAACTTTGCTATGGATTCTGCAGGAGAAAGGCAGCCAGTGTATCTTACACATCACTGCAAAACAACCATTTTTACTATTAATATTAAAATTTCATATATCAAAAAAACTTGCGCAATTACTGTAAGCTCTAAAGAGTCAAAAACCGCATTTCTTTTTATTATCTGTTTGTCATTGTTCAGTCAGAGGTGTTCTCTCTCTCTCTCTCTCTCTCTCCTCCCCCCTCATTTTTTGGATTGTCCATTTAAGTGCCACATATTAAACAGGTTTGTTTTATCTTTCCTTTTTTTCTACATGTCAAATCTCAAAAACACATGAATAATGCTCAGTATTTAGTGTCACTGTGTTTTGCAGCAATTTTTAGCTCCCAAAACATTTTTCATAAAAATGCTGAAGAAAATAAACTCTGCAGTTTTACACAATATAAAACGACAGCAAAAAAGCCACAAGTGTGTCACTACCCTAAGCGGAGGCCGTCGTAGGTGCTAGTGAGTAATGGTGTAGACTCTACATAGCAGACAGTGATAAAGTGTCTGTGTGTGTGTTAGGGTATTTAGATTGTAAGCTCCAACGGGGCAGGGACTAATGTGAGGGAGTTCTCTGTACAGCGCTGCGGAATTAGTGGTGCTATATAAATAGATGATGATGATGATGATGATGATGATGATGAAAGTGTTGCCATAAGTCCCACTTCAGAACAGGAGCCCCCTCTAGTGGCCAGTTTATTTATTTGAGGTCTTTTTATTGGTGCTCCAGGAAAGCACTTGGCTCTGTAAAACAGAACACACACACAGGAAGTTCAGCCATTTATATACAGTTGTGTCTAGAAGTGTGCAATCCATTTATAACGACCTATATCCTTGTAATAATTTGACCAAATTTATCATTTGTTTACCAAAATCCCTAACTGATTAATCATTGGGTCTTTGTTGGAAAAGTAGATGTTTAGTTGAATAATTATCCTCACCGCGTCTTCTATCTTCTACCTGTTGATCAGTCCTCCAACTAAGCTTTCAGGATAGTTTAGTTTTATTACCCTCTACATGACGAATATTTTTGGGATTAGTTGTTGTCAGTTCATGTCAGGAGCGTTTCACTCGACAGTGTAAATTTCCACTACTTCAGCCATTCTGTAGGACCATTGTTATGTTCTACGTTCGGCTCACACAGAGATACCATGAAATCTCCCTGTAGAATTTGCTGGATTGGTCCAGCAGTGACTGTTAGTGATCAGGGTCATGATGGAAAGCAGCCCCAGATACTCGGACCACCGTCATTCATGGGATGAGACTCCTTGGACTGAATGCCAGAATTCTTAGTGTTTTCTTCTGGTGGACCCGTGGACATTATAGTCTGTTAAGCATCTGCCTGACTCTTCTACGGTCTGTCATTCAGAGGTTCGTTGTAGCCTCTACAGATGAGCATCTTGCTCGTGAAAATATAGATGTTGTCCGACAACTCCTGGGAAGCGGAATAATGGTGATGATTTTTCTTCACATGAACTCAACCTGTCTAACTGTGGATTGATTTCATCTTTAGTAATTGTTCAGTAAGACAACTCTTGAATGTTCTCAGAAATCAATTTGATTGAAGTGACTTCAACAAATCTGTACTAAAATGATCCCCTGTACAGACTAAGAGTCAGGATAGGAGCATTCAGAAGATTTAACTAGGTGAAATAGAATTATTATTTTTTTAATATACCAGACCACACACACACCAAAAATAAACAAATGGAAAACCTGGGTAAATGAGGGACACCAAGCATATTTAAAGAAAGGGCTTTCACACAGGTGGGAGGTCCACGCATTAATTAAGCAAACAACATCCCAGTGTCATGTATACAAATGCTGGAACACCCTGGTTGCCTATAATTATGGCTACAAGGAGACCTCAGGGGTGATTGTCCAAACACATTTGGCAGCAGTTTCAGTGATGTTCCACGGACAATAGTGTCTAATGTCTAGAACAGCACAGGGCAACCGTGGGCAGAAGCACCAGCATTGAGATATCTCCCAGGATGACAATACCCCTACCACAGATTACTTGTGGGCGCCCAATGATTTGAGGAAGAGAATCAAACTGATGTTATTCATGTCACGACCATCTCAATCACCAGATCTGAATAACTCTACTGAGCATTTGGACAATGCCCGAGATAGAGATTTCCGCCAGCATCAACCAGGTGTCAGTTGAGTAACTTTGTCGAAAAACAGTCAAAATATGGGGACATTGGCAACTCTGCACCACGGCACACACGGGCTGTTCTTCCTGCCCTATTACGTGACATTATATTGGGCTACACCAAGCAGACATCAATCCTGATGCAGGCAATGGGAGAATGCTCCAGTATAGGTATTTACTATCTTCTGGCTTTAATCTCTCTGACCAGGATTATAATGACCAACACTTGTGTTTACTCTTCTGCCATATGTACAAGGAATATAAGCGGTTTACCTTTGTTTCCCTGAAGGAGGCCACAGAAGCCCTAATGAATGGGTTAACTCTCCGATCAGCTGAGCAGAGACAGAAAAAGAAAACCCCCTCTAGAGGGTACATAATGTAACTGGGCTCTTCCTAGGTGTTCGAGTAACTCCCCTATTTACTCTTTGGACTCCCTTGGAGCCCTAACGGGTGGGATGTACCCAAGGAATATTAATACTGGGTGGGTTCAAGTAATAAACCAACACCAAACTGTGATGCAAGTAAAATTTTATTGATTCACAGCCTGAAGGATCTTTCTTTCAAACTGCACCTCCCTGGAGGACATCAAATCCAAAAGGTAATGTCTGGAGAAGGTGTGAAGGGTCGACCACCCCTGCTGTTTGCAGATCCCATTCACAGAAGCCAGCGATTTGTGAGTCACGAGGTTGACAGTGCTCTGGTTGAATGCACGTTTAGGATCTCAGGCACTTTCTGCCTGTTTCCATTATAAAACTTTATAATGATTGCACATGTTCAGCTTGTGAATGTATCCTTGGACAGAGCCTGACTTTGGTGGACTCACCCAGGGAGGATGAAAAATTGATTAGTCTTCCTTCCCTCTTTGTCCTGTAAAGATCATTAGAAACTGCCCTGACAAGTTGCAGGATATTTGCTTTTATTTTCAATTAGATTGATGCGGGCAGAGATGTCAATATAATCTCCCGATTAATATGAAAAGTAGATCCTACCTTCCACAACAAATAAGATTTGTCCATAACATTACTTTATTCTAATAAACGTTTAAGAATGGTTCTTTGCACCTTAAAGCATATAGTTCTCCTATTCTTACGGCAGACGTAATTGCCACTAGGAACTTGTGGTCATCAAATCTATTTGAGGCATTGCAAATTTCTGTACCAGCATCTGAAAACCTTTGTAATGAGTGTAATGTCCACTCTCCTGGACGGATGCGATAACGGCTGAGATAGTCTGCTACACTGTTGTTCTTTCTTGCCATATAAAGTGCTGAAAAGAACATTAATTTGTTTTCTACCCATATTATAATTGTTGATAACTCTGCCATCATGGCTTTGCTCCTCGTCGATTTATAAATGCCACCACCGTCCGATGGTCTGAAAAGACATAGAAGAGTTTGAGAGTGTAGGAATGCTAGGCAAACTACCCTCATTTCCAAAAAGTCTGCATTCAGGGTCTTCTCGCCCTGTCTTGTACCACTTGTGTGTAAATGTTTGCCCCAACCTCTGATGCTTGAATTTTTTGTGAACACCAACCATTCTGCTTTCGAGGGTGGTACATACTTGTCTTTCAATGTCAGATGTTGCCACCAGTTGAGGGTTAGCCCAATGCTCTGGTCTAGGGCCGCTTGATCCCACTGGCTGAGGAATTCCAACTGAAGTTTCCTGATGTGCCCTCTTATCTATAGCAGAACATATCATGGCAGAGAACTCCCCCTAGAAGCCTGAGACAATTCTGTAATGATGGTTGCTCCAACATCCAAATCTGCTGTGTCAAATGTTGTACTTTGCACAGTCTTTAATCTGAAAGAGACACTTTGCCTCGTACTGTATGTATCTGTAATCCTAGGAACGGAGTCTGTTGGGCCACAAACACTCTACGTTTGTTTTGTTTATCCTCAAAGAAGGTGTCTGATGTCTGAACTGTCCCCTGTGTCCCCACTGCCTTATTAATATGCTTCAGAAAGCTTTCCACAACTTCTGCCTTAATATATTGCTTCAACATCAGAAATGCAGCAAGCACACCTGCCATTAAGGCCAAGGAAGTATCTGCTCTTGGCACTTTGATTTAACAATAAAGAGGAATGATTTGGAGAGAAACATTTTTAACTGAAACCAGATGATACTGTGGTTAGGAGGAAACTGTCGCTACCAAGAAGAAGTTAAGGACACGGCCATAGTAAAGCCGTTCCCCATCCAATTTTAGGATCAGATCTTAGTTAATATTTCTGAGCGCAGGATTTCTCGCTTAACAGTTAAGCCCACCAAGGACCACTTCTCAGCAGGAACAAAGCTATTGGCAGATTCTTAAAAAAAAAATCACATATGGCAGTTACATATATTTATGTATTTGTTATGTCGTATTCTGTATTATACCCTATAATCCCCCTGAAAAGATCGCTAACCACCCAAAGACTGTGATATATGGAAACTGCCACTTCCAGTAGTCGGACACTGTACATTAGTGGACAGCTATTACCGGACGGAACGGAGTCCCAATCAGCCCATCCATCATTATCAGGAGAAATTAGGCTCCTTTCTGGAACAAGGTCAATACGCATGTGCAAATCCTTAACACAACATTAGGGAGGGGGGTCAATTGGACTAGGGACTGTATCCCAACACTAAACATACTTTGGGGAGATAAGGGCCATCAATCAGGTCCAAAGTATGGATCCCACTTCTTACCCAACAGCGTGGGAGCCCAAGAGGACTTAAGCTAGTGACAGGGAACAAACTGGGAGCTTCCCCAAGAAGACTGGTTCCTGCTGCACTGTCTGGAAGAAGAGACTGCACATTTAGCAGTACTGACCCGTATCCTAGATCCACTGGTTCTGATCCGGTGTGTGCCTGACAAAATGTGGATGACATTGGAGCTAAACCACCAGGGAGGTGAAAGGGACCCAGAGAATTATTGAAGGTCCAGCAGTCTGTGTGGAGTATCGGACATTATTGTACGTATTCCCCGTGCAGTACAGTGTTAAATATTCATAATAGAGTTTTACCCAATTTTGTAAGTTTTGATCACTAATAAAAACGTGTTTTGATTGCAGATATTTGCCCAGGTCTGTAGTGGGGGTCAGACAATAAAATAAGCCCAGAGTTGTTGGCTCACAGCTGTAATCCAGACACATTACACACAGGTTTACATTAGATGAGACTGTATCCCGATACTGCTCATCTGCTTTTGGATCTAAGCACTTTCCCTTTGCTTCGTCTCAGCTACTGAATACGTTGCTTATTGTTTCCTCCTGCAATGTCTGTCTAGGTATGTCTGACATTATTATATGCTTAACCCTTGACCTGTATGCCTTTGATAATCTGATCGATTTGCTCAAATGCGTCGACAATAGTAAATAAGCCACATTACATCTTGTGAGTTAGAAGGGGAATCACAAACACATCCACCTAGACTAAGTGATAAGAATTCACCATAACAATATAATGAACAAGCTCTGATCATCATCTAAAAATCCTCAAAACACATCACCTGTCTCCGGTCACTTTCAAAATCCTTTAAATGTGCCCTATGGTATGCACGTTCTGTTTGTAACTATATAACCTCCATCCATGACCTCTTATAGCTCACACAGGCAGACACTGTCTCCCCTGCAGCCCTTCCACATGGTGGTCTCCTCTTCATCCACACCTCCAGGTCTAGAAGCACACACGGAGATGGGGCTAGACACCTCTCTCCACACTGCACATTCATAGTTTTCCCACCTCTTCCTTCAAGCGTGTTTCCATCTTCTGAAGTACATATTGTCCAGATTTTGAACCAGTCGTGTTGTTGGGGACCACCAAGGCTTGCCACGATGCCCTTCCCTTATTCCAAATGCAGCCCTATTAAACGCTATTGGGGTGCCATGCTGCCATCACCAGGCTCCTTCACCATCACTTGAACCACTTCCTTCTGAATAAACGCTTTCTACAAGAGCACCCAATTGCTGAGCGCTTGCGCTGGAACTCCCAACGCCTTACTTCAGATCAAGGTTCATATGATTGTTCCCCGTCATCTCACAATGGACCATAGCTGCAGGGTAGCGGACAGAGTGGAGTTACTAGACGCTGGGTCCCAAACATCAGAACAGCTGGATAACGGATTAGAGTGGTCTAATCTGTAGGTCCAGGAATTACATCAGGTAAGTAGTCGTCAAAGCAGGATCTTGAAGTAGTGATGTCTATTGCTCAGAAAGGTTCCTTATAAGGACCATTACACACTAGTTAGTGGTACTAGTGATCATCCAGAAGTACAGATAGAATATAAAATACAGCTACTTTTATACAGTTTCTGACACATGTTGGCAGCGGATAATCCTGCACCACAAAATCTGAGATATGACATCCAATGTTTAGCATCAGGATATAATATATTATCTAAACTTGGATTAATACACAATTTAAATTTAACAAAATTTACATTAATCTTTTCTTCAGAAATGTTACAGAAATGGATCATTTGCCATTTTGGTAAAATTCATAAGTCAAGACATCAGCAATATAAAATAAATACATTTGCACTCATTGCGGCCAGCGTCTGGGTTTTACCCTTTAGATGCTGTGCGCTGGTTACTTACTGGTGCCGCAGCGCCCATACAGAAAATATATATATTTAAATTAATAAAACATTTCCGTTCACACATTTATACATCCACCAGCGCCTAGAAATTGCCTCAGCAATTCCTTGAGCTTTTATCAGCCTGGCTTCTATTTATCCTCTGACATCCCCACCATGAAGGGTGATTTCAAGATCACCATTAATCCCTATTGATGATCCACACTCTCCCTTACATTACTCTCTCTAACCTCCGCTCTGGTCCTTCTCCACATCGTGACCACTTCCTTCATCTGTTTTTAACCGATTTCTTCAAACACCCTTTAGTCTGTGACAGATTATCACCAGTAATCTCTCCTACATCACTTTAACCTCTCTGCACTGAACTCAACCAATCCTCCTCGTACCTGCAGAAATATCTGTTCTATTCATTTCAACTACTCCCAACCTCTCTGGCTCCAGCGTCTCTTTCATCTCACCAGCAGCGCGGAAAGGAAATGTCACCTGAAGCTCTCCAGTAAAGTAGAACGTCGTTTAATTCTTCAAACTGGAATTGAGCGACAATGTACTCATTCCTTTCTGGCACCTTCTCTTCATTGGACCCCACATATGAAAGCCAAGTCTATCACTTTTCTACTCTTCCCACTATACCTCCTGTCCACTCGACCCTTTCCCACAGTTCAGTCTCCTGAGCTCATCCCCGCATTAACAGTCCCTCTTCCCTCATGTCCTTTTTCCACTGCCTTTACCAGCAGCCAGTGCCGTCCCTTCTTCACTCGATTAGGGTCTCTGATCCTGTTTGCTGCACCCACTCAACTGGGTTTAGGTTCAGCTTGTGGCGATTTACTCCCTTTTATTTGCCCTCTTCTCATGTTTTAGTGAGAGGTTATCCCCCTCCTCGCCAGTGTATTGTCCTGGAGACTTCACTATTCACACAACCTATTGGACCGGCCAGTCAGGCTTTCCCAATACCCCACAGGGACTGCACTGTTGGTCAATGCTTTGATCACTACTAAATCTAAAGACCGCTACTCACTTTACGCCTCCCGGCCTCTCCGCTGCATGTGACCCTGTTTACCATCACTGCTAAAACAATCGCTGCATTGCCTAGGCCTTTAGGACACTTCCTCAATTGCAAAACAAAACACACTTTTACCCTCCTGAGGCTACTCGACCCAATTACCCCTTTACACAGTTCACTCAGACTTACACTTATTCTCCTCCTATACTCAGTCATCTGAGCCCCAAACCAACTTTGCTGTGTGACTGGGTCATATCGCCCCACTAAGCACTTTCCCATTGCTATTTGGCATAACCAATATGCAAAATACCTCATGCACTAAACTCTGTCTATGTTAATAACCAGTCTTGTTTTATTACAGTGTTTTTTCCTTACTAGGGAGTGCACCGAGTATATTGGCACCTTATAAATACACATATATGTATATCATTATTTATATTCATGTGCTTACCGGCGGCAGGGGCACTGAAGAGCTTTGGTAAACATGAGGTATTGGTGACTACTTGGGGGGCCGGGTTGGAGTGCCCCATGGTATAATCCTGCTGAAGCTGTGGAGGCGGCAGATAGGGATTAGCCCGGCTGCTCAGTGTGTTATGGCGGGTAAGGGTTATAACCAGCTTGAGAGGAAGTAGGGGGAGGAGCAGAATAGTTGCTTGGAGGAGGACAAATCTGCGCAGCTGGGGGATAAACACCAGTTACGTCATTGGAAACCATTGGAGCTTTGCTGTGAAGAGGAGCCACGGAAGAGGCCGTAACACTTTGTCCATTCTGAATTCTAGATGGCAGAGGTACCGATGGGGGGAGCTTAGAGAAAACAGCAGGACCAGATGATGGAGCCGCTGTGGATATGGGGGCCTGCCCTATGCTTGCAAATGGATCATTGTTGCTGGTAAAGCTCGTCGCCTGTGAAAAATAGCTGAAGGTCTGCGGAGGATTAACGGCACCGGGCGCCTGTCCCAAGAAGCTGTCTTCTTCTCCCACCTCCACTGTATCATCTGCAACCAAGAAAGAACAAGAACTCAGACACAGCAAAAACATGTGGGGGCATGAGGTGGAATGATGTGGTACCAGTCTGCAGTAGGCATGTGTAACCTGCACCAAGCACATCACACGTTAGTAACCTATGTGGGAGTATTGATACAGTCGGGAAGGAGGGTGAGGGGGGTAGTGACACGGGGGAGGTCATGAACCCGGGGGGTTGGGGGAGGTGGATAGAAGTAGGAGGGGGGGGTCACTGATACAGGACGGGGAGGGGAGCACAGACACAGGAGGTGATGTGGGGGGGGGGGGGGATCATGGACACAGGGGAGGGGGCGAGGGGGGGGTGAATGAGGGCACAGAGGGGGGGGGGGGTGAATGAGGGCACAAGAGGGGGGGGTGAATGAGGGCACAAGAGGGGGGGGGTGAATGAGGGCGGAGGAGGGGGGTTGAATGAGGGCACAGGAGGGGGGGGTGAATGAGGGCACAGGAGGTAGGGGGGTGAATGAGGGCACAGGAGGGGGGGTGAATGAGGGCACAGGAGGGGGGGGGGTGAATGAGGGCACAGGAGGGGGGGGGGGTGAATGAGAGCACAGGAGGGGGGGGGGGTGAATGAGGGCACAGGAGGGGGGGGGGGGGGTGAATGAGGGCACAGGAGGGGGGGGGGGGGGTGAATGAGGGCACAGGAGGGGGGGGGGGTGAATGAGGGCACAGGAGGGGGGGGGGTGAATGAGGGCACAGGAGGGGGGGGGGGTGAATGAGGGCACAGGAGGGGGGGGGGGGGTGAATGAGGGCACAGGAGGGGGGGGGGTGAATGAGGGCACAGGAGGGGGGGGTGAATGAGGGCACAGGAGGGGGGGGTGAATGAGGGCACAGGAGGGGGGGGGTGAATGAGGGCACAGGAGGGGGGGGGGTGAATGAGGGCACAGGAGGGGGGGGGGTGAATGAGGGCACAGGAGGGGGGGGTGAATGAGGGCACACGAGGGGGGGGGGTGAATGAGGGCACACGAGGGGGGGGGTGAATGAGGGCACACGAGGGGGGGGGGGTGAATGAGGGCACACGAGGGGGGGGGGTGAATGAGGGCACACGAGGGGGGGGGGGTGAATGAGGGCACACGAGGGGGGGGGTGAATGAGGGCACACGAGGGGGGGGGTGAATGAGGGCACAGGAGGGGGGGGGGGTGAATGAGGGCACAGGAGGGGGGGGGTGAATGAGGGCACAGGAGGGGGGGGTGAATGAGGGCACAGGAGGGGGGGGGGTGAATGAGGGCACAGGAGGGGGGGGGTGAATGAGGGCACAGGAGGGGGGGGGGGTGAATGAGGGCACAGGAGGGGGGGGGGTGAATGAGGGCACAGGAGGGGGGGGGGGTGAATGAGGGCACAGGAGGGGGGGGGTGAATGAGGGCACAGGAGGGGGGGGGGGTGAATGAGGGCACAGGAGGGGGGGGGTGAATGAGGGCACAGGAGGGGGGGGGGTGAATGAGGGCACAGGAGGGGGGGGGGGGTGAATGAGGGCACAGGAGGGGGGGGTGAATGAGGGCACAGGAGGGGGGGGTGAATGAGGGCACAGGAGGGGGGGGTGAATGAGGGCACAGGAGGGGGGGGGTGAATGAGGGCACAGGAGGGGGGGGGTGAATGAGGGCACAGGAGGGGGGGGTGAATGAGGGCACAGGAGGGGGGGTGAATGAGGGCACAGGAGGGGGGGGTGAATGAGGGCACAGGAGGGGGGGGTGAATGAGGGCACAGGAGGGGGGGGTGAATGAGGGCACAGGAGGGGGGGGTGAATGAGGGCACAGGAGGGGGGGGGGTGAATGAGGGCACAGGAGGGGGGGGTGTATGAGGGCACAGGAGGGGGGGGTGTATGAGGGCACAGGAGGGGGGGGGTGTATGAGGGCACAGGAGGGGGGGGGGGTGTATGAGGGGCACAGGAGGGGGGGGTGTATGAGGGCACAGGAGGGGGGGGGTGTATGAGGGCACAGGAGGGGGGGGGTGTATGAGGGCACAGGAGGGGGGGGTGTATGAGGGCACAGGAGGGGGGGGGTGTATGAGGGCACAGGAGGGGGGGGTGTATGAGGGCACAGGAGGGGGGGGTGTATGAGGGCACAGGAGGGGGGGGTGTATGAGGGCACAGGAGGGGGGGGTGTATGAGGGCACAGGAGGGGGGGGTGAATGAGGGCACAGGAGGGGGGGGTGAATGAGGGCACAGGAGGGGGGGGGTGAATGAGGGCACAGGAGGGGGGGGTGAATGAGGGCACAGGAGGGGGGGGTGAATGAGGGCACAGGAGGGGGGGGGTGTGAATGAGGGCACAGGAGGGGGGGGGTGAATGAGGGCACAGGAGGGGGGGGGTGAATGAGGGCACAGGAGGGGGGGGGTGAATGAGGGCACAGGAGGGGGGGTGAATGAGGGCACAGGAGGGGGGGGTGAATGAGGGCACAGGAGGGGGGGGGTGAATGAGGGCACAGGAGGGGGGGGGTGAATGAGGGCACAGGAGGGGGGGGTGAATGAGGGCACAGGAGGGGGGGGGGTGAATGAGGGCACAGGAGGGGGGGGGTGAATGAGGGCACAGGAGGGGGGGGGTGAATGAGGGCACAGGAGGGGGGGTGAATGAGGGCACAGGAGGGGGGGTGAATGAGGGCACAGGAGGGGGGGTGAATGAGGGCACAGGAGGGGGGGTGAATGAGGGCACAGGAGGGGGGGGGGTGAATGAGGGCACAGGAGGGGGGGGGGTGAATGAGGGCACAGGAGGGGGGGGTGAATGAGGGCACAGGAGGGGGGGGGGTGAATGAGGGCACAGGGGGGGGGGTGAATGAGGGCACAGGAGGGGGGGGGGTGAATGAGGGCACAGGAGGGGGGGGGTGAATGAGGGCACAGGAGGGGGGGTGTGAATGAGGGCACAGGAGGGGGGGTGAATGAGGGCAAAGGAGGGGGGGGTGAATGAGGGCACAGGAGGGGGGGTGAATGAGGGCACAGGAGGGGGGGTGAATGAGGGCACAGGAGGGGGGGGGGAATGAGGGCACAGGAGGGGGGGGTGAATGAGGGCACAGGAGTGGGGGGGTGAATGAGGGCACAGGAGGGGGGGGTGAATGAGGGCACAGGAGGGGGGGGGTGAATGAGGGCACAGGAGGGGGGGGGTGAATGAGGGCACAGGAGGGGGGGGGTGAATGAGGGCACAGGAGGGGGGGTGAATGAGGGCACAGGAGGGGGGGGGGGTGAATGAGGGCACAGGAGGGGGGGGGTGAATGAGGGCACAGGAGGGGGGGGTGAATGAGGGCACAGGAGGGGGGGGTGAATGAGGACACAGGAGGGGGGGGGGTGAATGAGGACACAGGAGGGGGGGGGTGAATGAGGACACAGGAGGGGGGGGTGAATGAGGGCACAGGAGTGGGGGGGGGTGAATGAGGGCACAGGAGGGGGGGTGAATGAGGGCACAGGAGGGGGGGTGAATGAGGGCACAGGAGGGGGGGGGTGAATGAGGGCACAGGAGGGGGGGTGAATGAGGGCACAGGAGGAGGGGGGGTGAATGAGGGCACAGGAGGGGGGGGTGAATGAGGGCACAGGAGGGGGGGTGAATAAGGGCACAGGAGGGGGGGGTGAATAAGGGCACAGGAGGAGGGGGGGTGAATGAGGGCACAGAGGAGGAAGTTATACGGTACACGACTCCGGATTACCAGAGTGGAGGGTCCCGGGCGGCTGACAGGGATGAAGGGGACAGAGAAGCTAATCTCGGAAGATGCGGCTGAGAAGAGCAGGTTGGTCCCGGTCCCACTCATCCTTCCCTCAGCCATGTCCCGCTCACAGGCTCCACGTCTCCGGGCCACGATAACAGGACTGACAGCACGACATCCAATCACAACGCCCCCTCGCAGCCTCAGAACCGCCCTTACGTGTCGTCACCACCAATGGGAAAGTGTCGTCACACCTGTGGGCGGGGCGGACCTTGCTTGCAGGCACCATACTGGCGAATCGCATCTTTCCCGCAGCACAGTTCTGCCCACCGGGCGTCACCGAGTGTCAGCCAATCACAGTGCGCGCTGAGGACGCATAAGACTCTTCAGTCATGTGATACGATTGTGCCATCCACAATATGGCCGCTGCTGGGCTTACTTCCGCCAAGCAGAGAATGTTTAGCCCACTGTATGATGACGGCAGTTTCCCGCCATTGGCCGAGTTATGTTCTGGAAGTAACATGCTGCTCGCTGGTAGTTCTGACTGTCTGCCCTGCTCTGGCGACTGGATCAGCACCCCCCTCAGCCTAGTACAGGCCATCTACGGTGAGTGGAGCTGCCCCAATACTACTACACCGGTGTCTACTGCTCCTCCGGTATCTGCTGCTCCGCCGGTATCTGCTGCCCCATATGCTGCTCCACCGGTATCTGCTGCCCCACCAATATCTACTGCCCCACCAATATCTACTGCCCCATATACTACTCCACCGGTATCTGCTGCCCCATATACTGCTCCTCCGGTATCTGCTGCTCCTCCAGGTATCTGCTGCTCCTCCGGTATCTGCTGCTCCTCCGGTATCTGCTGCCCCATATGCTGCTCCACCGGTATTCTGCTGCCCCATATGCTGCTCCATATGCTGCTCCGCCGGTATCTGCTGCCCCATATGCTGCTCCATATGCTGCTCCGCCGGTATCTGCTGCCCCATATGCTGCTCCGCCGGTATCTGCGCCGGCGCTAGTCCACCGGTACTTGCTGTGTTGATACTATTCCACCAATTGTATGCTACACCCTCGTTGGTGTCCAGTTATTTTTATAGTACTAATAATACTCCACTACAATCTGAGTATCAACACATCACTAACACTACCCTGGCATCCTCTACAGCACTGATACCACACCACCATTGTTACCTGGATATTTGTTTCATTACTATTAGTGCTAATTACTTATTTCTTCCACACAGCTCAGAATGGGTCACATCCGGACTGGGAAAAGAAAGTTACAGAGTATTTCCATGAAAAGCTGCAAGATAATCAGTCCAGCTGGGTAAGAACCTGATGTCTTGATGAGTAGACAAAACAAAAGAATGCCCAACCTTACTAGGGGATTAGGAGTACATTACTTATCATAACCCACATCCACAGTATAATACCCATATATTGACTTTTATTCATACTTAGAGGGTGCTGTAGTAGTAGTGAGCTCAACATCAAAGGGCAATAAAGACTACTGTCCAGGCAAGATTGCTCCATGGTCCTGATCTGGTGCTCACGTGCCCATTGGCGGCACTTTCGGCGGTGGACAGGAGTCTGCAAAGGCACTCTAACCGGTCTGCGACTACGCAAGCTGTGAATCACTGCTTATTCTGACGCCTTTCTATCACAGCCAGCATTAACTTTTTTTTAGCAATTTGTCCTACAGTAGATCTTCTGTGGGATTGGACCAAGTGGGCTATTCTTCGCTCGCCACTCTCATCGATGAGCTTTGGGCGTCCATGACCGTGTCGCTGGTTCACCGGTTGTCCTTCCTTGGGCCACTTTTTACAAGACCTGCCGTTTTGGAGATGCTCTGACCCAGTCATCTAGCCATCACAATTTAGCCCTTGTCAAAGTCACTCAGATCCGGGGAATTCCATTCCTCCCGAAGTACCGCCGGGTTAAAACTATTACCGTTATTACAGTAGTGTTAACTCTGCTTTCTGCTCGCAGCTCAGGGAGCTGTTAAAAGTAACACGTAATTGTAATTCTCAGGCATAATTGAATATGCCCGAGAGTGTGAAAAAAAAAATCTGTTTTTTTTTGGGGGGATTTTTAAAAAATATGATCAAGTAAACAAACCAAATAAAAACAATACCAAGTTCTTTTAAAATACTGTATCTTTAATATATTCAATTTAAATGACTTGACGATGTCGCCAATCATGGCACCGCAAACTACACACAAATCACAACACTAACTGCAAAAGGAAAGAAACAGCAATGATGTTAAAGGTTACAATAGTTGGCAATTGCCTTGTCTAATTTGTAAATCTGCATGAGCCTACACATTGGGTCTATTGAAAGCCTTAAAAAGAAAGTTTTGCAGCTTTGTCAGATTTTAAGCACGTTTCTTTTTCTTTAACGATCTTGTCAAAGTTACCAACTTATTTTTGGGTTGGAGGAGTATACCTTGGACGCATTAAGTTTACCATCTTTTTGAACTCCACATGTTCTACAGCACAGAATGAAGAATTTGTTGCATGTATAAATTTACCTATTTGCTCATCAAGTGCATTTTTTTGCAAACTGTGTGGTTACGTCCTAACCATATATGTGACCGCGCTGCTCTCGTTGGTGGATTATTGATGTCACCGTCACTAGCTTTTGTTTTTTTAACTTCAACTGCTGATTGGCTATCACAGGTGATGACAATTGTTTGCTTGTTGTAGGTGTCTGTGCAGTTGAATTTGAAAGCCGACTTCCTACAAATAAATAACAAATAATGTGCATATAAAATTATTGTATTTTATATATATTCGGTAACCCCTGATTACCTTCCCCCATCCCCATTTAGTTGCAGCAAGGGAATTTTACCCCATGAGTTTGATAAAGATTTCTTTATTCAATGCCAGAACTCAGGCTTAGGCCAATCGAACATTTTTCTATAGTTTACTTTTCAACTCTTTCAAAAATTTGTTCAAATCTTAATTTGCCATAAATCTTTAACTTACCTAAGGTGTCACTGACTGACGCTGTTCACCATGTTGGACTAGTTCTACTTCTTCACCTTCATCTTGGGCCTCATGGCCCAGACTGCATGTTTAGAAGTGTTTTTTCATTCTGGCAACCAACCCCATTTTTGTACCCTATATTTTGCATTGGGCTTAAAGTCCTTTTCCTGATTCAGATTTCTCTTCAGTAAAATAAATCCATACAAGATCTGTCTCTCTGCTGGCCATGACTTTTGCAAAGTTACTTCTTTCAACTGTCCTTTCTTTCTGATCTTGAAACAGTGACAGTGTTGGTCTTTCTCTCTGGATTCTGGAATTATCTGTTTCTTGTCTATTATCTGTGTCTCTTTATATCACATGAGTCCTAATTAAATTTGGTCGCAAGCAATAGCCATAGATGTAGAGCTTTTATTAGTAGAGCAGCTAATCAAAGTGCTATAGTCCATATCGCACAGTATGCTAATTACCATTAAAAGCTTGTTAAAACACTGGATTTTTTAATGGTGATTTAAAATCAAGTTGATTTAAATCTTCACGCCCTGCTTACGTTTGTCCTGCTTCCAACACATCAACTTCAAGCACTGATTGTTCAATGGCTGCCTAATATATCCCACCCTTGACAGGTGCCATTGTCAGGAGATAATCAATGTTATTCATTTCTCATCAGTGGTTTTATTGCTGTGGCTGATCAGTGTAAATATTATAGTCCTATTTAAAATCTTTATCTGAAAAACAAGATATAAAACCATTAATAGGGGATCTGACACTTATGTGGTATGACTGTATTCTGATCCTGGGTAATGTACTCTCCTATCCACTCTAGGGTGCTATATGTACATGGTCACATTTATTCCTGCTTCTAATGTGACAATCCTCCTAATCTTGATATCCGTTACTAGAATCCTTTATCGCACTAATAGTGGCTTATACTACGTTATATGGTCTTCATGGAAATTCATATGTACATGCTATGGCCACAGGTGTTGCATTCCCTCTTTCTGTCTATATCGGCTGAATAACATTAACCTCACTCTCTCGTGCCGTGAGTACTTGATTCCAATGATGTAATATATTATGATCCCACAAGAGGGCACCTACGTTTCACACAATAGATAGGTGAAATGGTCTGTTCATCAAAGTAACACTAGTTTCCTATAATGAAACACTTTAATTTTGTTCATCTTGCACTGGGACCTTTGTATTCACTGTGGACATGTATCTCTCCATATAATTCTCTTGTTTTCTCTTTCATCCAATCTGGGGGACTCTATATCCGTGCGAATGGTCCCTTAATTCGGAGGTGTTTCCTCAGTTTGTGGAACGGTGGGGTCAGCCGGATGTCGACATGATGGCATCTCGGTTGAACCACAAGGTCCACCTCTTTTGCTCCCACGCAAGAGATCCTATGTCTGTCGCAGTAGATGCCATGTCTGTCCCTTGGAGGTACCGCTTAGTGTAGCCTTTTCCTTCTGGTAGCCATGCTCCCACAGGTGTTAAAGGTAGAGAGACGGTGTTCCAGTCCTTCTAGTAGCACCGGATTGGCCGCAGAGGGCCTGGTACACCGACGTGCTCTCCATGGCAGGAGCTCGTTTGTGGTGTTTGCCGCTTCGCCCAGATCTGTTAACTCAAGGTTCCTTTTGTCATCTAGGTTTACAATGTCTGGCTTTAATGGCGTGGCTGTTGAAGCCATGATCCTGCGAGCTAAGGGTTTTTTTTCCGAACGCGTGGTGCAAACTATGCTTCAGGATCGTAAACTGGGTTCTGCAAAGATCTATCATCAAGTTTGGAAGAGATATATTGGCTGGTGTAATCATCAAGTTTGGAAGAGATATATTGGCTGGTGTACTGCTTTTCGCTTGGCTAGGTTACTTAGGTTCTTGCAGGACGGGTTGGATGCAGGTTTGCGCCTTAGTTCTCTTAAGGGTCAGGTGTCGGTCCTTTCGGTCTTCTTTCAAAGAAGACTCTGTCATACCTGATGTGCACACTTTCATTTAGGGCGTGCTCCATGTACAACCTCCATATGATCCTCCGGTAGCACCAAGGGATTTGAATTTTTGTTGACTGCTTTACAGTATCCGCCTATTGAACCTTTGAGTACAGTGGAATTCAAATTTCTAACCTGGAAGACGGTCTATCTTTTGGCCATATCTACGGTACAAAGAGTTTCAGAGCTTGCTACTTTATCTTGCAAGTCTCCTCTTCTTGTTTTTCATGAAGACCGGGCAGTTCTTCGAACCAAGCCCTCTTTCCTTCCTAAGGTCGTGTCTAGATTTAATCTAAATCCGGACATTTTCATTCCTGCCCTGACTAATTCTATGTCTTCAGATAACAATAATTATATTAGTCATCTCGATGTTGTCCGAGCCTTACGCATTTGTGTGCGAGGGCTGAGGATCTTTTGATTCTCTATGATCACAAGAGAGGCTGGCGAGCTTCTAAGGTGACTATTGCTAGGTGGATTATGGCTGTTATCCATCAGGCTTATAGTGGGGCTGGGGAGCCTGTTCCAGATGATCTCCAGGCGCACTCTACAAGGTCTGTAAGTGCTTCCTGCACAGTCCGCCATGGTGCCTCCAGTGAACAGCTGTGTTGGGCATCCACGTGGTCTTCTGTACACACATTTACTAATTTTTTATAAGTTCAATGTCTATGCATCCAAGTATGCAAGTTTTGGAATAAAGGTACTTGGTGCGGTTTCTTCTGAGCGTTCCCTCCCGTGAGGCAGCTTTGGAGTGTTTCTTCCCCCCCCCCCCACCAAAGGAGGATAGAGAAATTGGGATTTTTGTACTTGCATAACATCCGTTTCTCTTTGTCTATTGGAGACACCGGGCGCCCACCCTTAACGCTCTGGTTTCTCCTACACGTTGTCTTGTTAAGAGAATGTTATTGTTCTGTTGTTTTTATTCATTTCTTGTTCTCTGTCTCTGCTTTCTATGGGCTTGGTTAAACATAACCTGAGACTTACAGGAAGTGGGGTACAGAGGGGGAGGAGCTAGGACTTAGTTAAACAGAAGTTTAAAGTACCAGTTCGCCCTGTCCCTACTCCATACCTAAATGTCCCTGGTGCCCCCCAATGGACTAAGAGGAACGGATTATACGTAAGTACAAAAATCCCATATTTTTTTATTTTTTTTCAGACTTTCAGTGGGACCTCTTGTCCAACTGATCAGGATCCAATCTTCTGCTGGTGTCCTGTTTGCTCTGGTTGTCTCTCTCTGTTGGTGGTTGGCAGAGAATCGCTTGACGGTGGGCAGGTCCTTTGTCCTGTAGTCCTGATTCTTAGTCGCCACAGATGCCAGTCTAATGGGATGATGGGGGGGGGGGGGGAGGACATCCTTCACAGCCACCTCCTAGGGCCTCTGGTCGGCTCAGGAAGCATCTCTTTATATAGACATCTAGCGTTGGGTCTGTGGTGTCTGCCTCTTCTCGTCGTTCTCCCTCTCCAGGGTCCCTTTCAGTATCAGGACTCCCCTCGGATGGCTTTAACATGGTGGCTGTTGAGGCCAGCCTCTGGCGATCCAGCGGTCTGTAGTTGCCATGTTGAGGGCCAGAAAACTGGTCTCTGCCCGCAAATACCCCAGAGTGTGGCTGACCTACGTCCGTTGGTGTGAGCGAATGATCTGTTGTACGGCGGCTTTTCGCATTCCAAGCTTTTTGCCTTCTTGCAGGATGGATTGGATGCGGACCTTCGCCTTACCTCTTTACAGATGCAAGTGTTGGCCCTTTTAATCTGTTTTCAAAGGTGGCTGGTGGCTTCCTGAGGTGCAGACCTTTCTCCAGGGGTGTCTGCACATCCAGCCTCCTTACGTGCTGTCCACGACACTTTGGGACCTGAACTTGGTCTTTGGGGTTCTTCTGACTTCTTCTTTTGAACCGTTGGCGTCGATTGAGCTGTGCTTCCTGACTTACCATCGCTTCAGCGAGGAGAGTCTCAAACTTGGTGCTCTTTCTTGCTGTTCTCCTTATCTGTTTTTTCACGATGACAGGTCTGTGTTGTGCATGATTCCCTGCTTCCAGCCCAAGATTGTTCCCGGATTTCACTGCAATCAGGAGATTGTTGTCCCGTTCTTCCAGAAGATGGCTGCCTCTTTGGGTCACGGCTCCTTAGCACTTGTGGATGGTGGTCGTGCTTTGCGTGTTTGTGGCCAGAACGTCCGTCGTGCAGACTAATTCCCTTTTTGTTTTTTTTTACGTGGATCACAAGGGGCTGGCCAGCTGCAAAACAACTGTTAGGTGGAGAACGTCCACCATCAGCCAGGTGTATGTTCTTTCAGTTCGGACTGGTCAAGTCGCCATGCATTCTGCTTGCTCTGTGAGGGGCTCTTGGTCTGCTCGAAACAGGGCTTCGGCAGATCAGTCCTGTCGTACAAGTAGCTGGTTCTCTGTCCACACTTCTATCCATTTTTAATAGTGGAATGTTTTTGTGTCTCGACGTGAGTTTTGGCCACAGGGTTTATTGTGCTGCGTTTGCAGAACGTTCCCTCATTTAGTGGGTTGTTTCAGAACGTCTCCATGGTAGCAGTGTCCCCCAGATTGGATGAAAGGAAAGGGTGTGGGTTTTTTTTTTGGGGGGGGGGGGGGGGGGTTTTGTTCATAGAATTGTAAACGGATTTATCTGCGTTCCCTCTTTTCGCTCTACTGCTGGATGCATGTTTCTGATTCGGCTAGAATCTGGTTGCTATAAGCAGCATCACCACTTTTTAAGCCCACAGCTTGATAAGTTTACCCCTTGGTCTCTGTCTTTATACAACACGATAGTGGTAATAAGACATTTCATAATGTCCCTATAACTTATTTGGCAAAACAAACGGGGGCTAATACTGGGTCTCTATTTACATAACTCATTGAAGCTGCATTTAATGTCTCTATAACTGTAATACTATCCCAACAAGGGGAATGAGATATAAGGCATCCGATAATGAGCTATCGCCATAAGACTATGACACTCGCATAAATGAGTGCAGCGATATAGTAGTGCTACAGCTATGATGCAGCTTAAATGCTAAAACACTTGAATTAGTGTTCTCCCAGCACCTATTTCCCGGTTGCTCCACCGGGCTAGTTTTACTTGTCACCCAGATCTTGGAGCCCAAAATTGTCCTTTTTATAATAGAATAAACCATTGTTTCTCCTATTAGTACAGTCTATGTGAGCACTACAGCCAGCAGTGTGTGATAGACCACTGACCACCAGTCTGACCAATCCTGACAGGTGTGGGCAATAACCTCCAACATTTTTCTTTCTTATTGCAAAGTATTACAACTGTCCCCACCGGCTGCTTCTTAATGCCACACGGCTGGCAAAATATTCTGGGGTGAACACTGTTTGTATAGTCTAAATGTTGATAAGCTTTTTATTTCTGAGTGGCAACATATCACTCTGATACTCAGTCGATTGTGTGGTAATACAGACTTTGGACATAAAATACATTCCATTTAAATATTAACTAGTGAGCAGTAGAAACTAGTAGAATATTCCATATATATTCACGCACCCCTGTGTGTATAATTTTGATTTTATTCTGCTTTATAAACAGACTTCAAGATCAAGTAGCTTTCTCTTGTCTCTTATTCCTAATAAGAGAGAGAGAATTATGTCTTAATATTTATATTAGAGAAGGCATGGAGCAGAGATGGGACAGGGGGCATACGTACTATATGTAGGGTTTCCCTTGTTACAGGAGGGAAACATTCTCTTCTTTGGGAGAATTATTAGGAAAAGAGGGTAGCATCTTTAGAAGCATGGTAGATAGTATGAATATCCTGCCAACAGAGGGGGTAGAGGGTCTTCTAACATGCCCGGGGTTACATAGGGCTATTCTATATCTGGGGGGGGGGGGGGAAGTAAGGATCAAAGCGGGACAAATTTTTGGGGGGAAGACTAGATGGGCAGTGTTGTTCATCTGCCGACGCATTCTAAATGTTTGTGTTAACGGGTGTGTACCTCTGTGCACACAGTGATCTCAATAAGGGCCGGTAATCTGAGACTTTGCGCATGCTGTTACCTACACTAACCCTAGGATGTGGTCTGAAGACTTTGTATATTTCCTCTTTGAGGAAACCAACAGACTGTTCCCATGTTCTTTTGCAGGTTCCCAGTCTGAACGATGTCCCTCTGCATTACCTGAAGCCGAACAGCTTGGTAAAGTTTCGCTGTATGGTGCAAGACATGTTTGATCCGGAGTTTTACATGGGAGTCTATGAGACTATCGACCTCGGCACAAATTCTAGAGTAAGTCCAGATGTGTCCTTGTCACTGATCAGAATTTTAGGGAAGGGATAATAGGAGGTACTAAATAAATAGCTGTGGGCAGGCGCAGGCATTGATAGTGTAACCCTATCCCTAATATCTTCCAGGAACAGGGGCCGGTTACATCTTCCTCTGTGGCTGATCAGCAGGATACCAGGGAAGTGACGATAGGGGGGCTACTAATACATCTGTAACAGTCAGCAACACTATTGGTCTAGTCAGAAGTGATGAGTGGCAATTAACTATATTCTATTGCTTCCTAAAAACTCACCTGTTCATCAAAACCTCCCTCAGTGCCCCCCTAACATCTCAAACCTCCCTCCTATGTATCACACCCTCAAGTCTCTTCTTCAACCCCTCCCCTTTAGAATGTAAACTCTCACAAGCAGGATCATCCTCCTTCCCCCCCCCCCCCCCCCCCCACCTTGTCGGTACCTCTTCCTATCCTACTTTTATCCTCCAGGCTATTTGTATTCTCTACCCTGTTATCCAGTTTATCTATTGTATGTCTCTGCTGCCCATGGTATCCTTGTAAATTGCCATTTGTAATGCTGGTTATGTTACCTGCAGTGTATTTTTGTCACTTCTGTTATGTAATGCTACCTGTGGTGTTTTGTTACCCCTTGTTGTACTGCTACTCTGTAGGATGCTGCAGAATTTTGTGATTACCCTAAAAATAAACATGTAATACAAAGTGAAAGTGACAGGTAGGTAAACATTGACCTTAACTCCTGATGTGCCCTCATACATTTGTGTTGGTGATGTGTCCAATACCAAATAAATACACAAGGAAGACACATTAACATTAGTTTTATATACTCAAGCATAAAATGTAACCTCAAAGATTATTAACTTTGAAATGTAGAACCCAGATGTATAATAAGACTTTCCCATAATCTCCAAACCTTCAGGTGTTCCCTGAAGTCCAGCTCAGTCTTTCTGTTAATACTGAATCTTCCTGTATTGCTGTTTGTGTCCTTAATTGTAAAGTGCTAAAGTGTATTCTGCAGTTAATCTTGATAATATATTGTGATTAAGGTGGAAGCGAATCAAGGCTTCTCTACAGCTGTCCGAAGATAAAAGATCTAAGGATATCAGTGAAAACTAAGTTTGTATCACATTAATGTCTACAGAGATATTAATTGAAGGAGACTTCTCATGTAATCCTGCTAGGGCCATGGTTTAATTCTTTCTGTAATATTGTTCTGTCACAATGACCCCACCCCTATAGTATTGTTCTGTCACAATGACCCCACCCCTGTCGTCTCTGCACAACGTTATGGATCTTTACAGACCCAGGTTTTCAATCTTCATTGTTTGCTAACCGGTGTCACATATACATTATCTAATGTCGCTCATGTTCATTGAGATGCATCTTGCCTGGATATTGAATACGTCTTCACACAGACATATAGTAAAGGAAATCACTGAGCGTTGTGTCCAGTTTCTTATAGTTTCCTTGGAAAGGATTTCCTGATCTAGTCTTTATGATGACACTGGTGGAGGATGCACAGTTCAGACATGAAGAAGTCCCACTTTATTAAGTACATCAACAAGGCAATGCAGGACATTCCAGCCCAGACTTCATGACAAGATGCCTTTTATGAGGATCCTCAACTAACTTGTTATAGTCTTTGTGTTACTCTGGTAATTTGAAGATTTCAATAATGACAGCCGGATAGACATCAGTCCAACCCAAGGATACTTGATCCTGTGCACCCTTTCCAGGATAGGGGTGCGGTGACATCCCTAAGGTTGTTGATGCTTGTGTCCTCATCCAGCCTGTCCCTCATTTCTCACAGAATGTTTAGTTTTACATTGAATTCATTGTAAATATGTATATTATATTGGTATTGCAGTGAAGCTGTTATTCATTGTTCTTAAAGTGAAGCCAGGTGGCTTATGGGTAAGGATCAAGTTCCAGGACACAGGTGAGGATTGACTCCTATCCTATATCTGAAGGTGGGGAAGGCAAATTGGTATCCATTGTCCTCCACAGGACTAGACATTTTGTCTGCAACCCAGCTGGGGGCTTCCGTGGAAGGACAGCTGATTTCTATTTATTTTTTTGTTCAGAAGTACCATTTTCAGTTGGTTTGCCTACCATTTGGCTTGATTACATCCCCAACGACCTTCACCAGAGTACTAGTGGTACTTATCATGGGCCTTTGAAAGCAAGAAATTGCTGTCTAGTCCTAGCCGATATTCTGGTGTCAGGGAGTCGAAGTACAGGAGAGTCAAGGTAATATCTTTCCTACAGGAACATGGTTGGATTGAAAATGCAATAAGAGGTAACCGTCCCATCCTGAGAAGGACAAGTCAGATGCTGGTTACATAGGAAGAGGAATCGGTAACAGAAAGAAAGAAGTAATAATACCACTGTATAGGTCATTGGTACGGCCTCATCTAGAATACTGTGTTCAGTTCTGGAGGCCGTATCTCCAGAAGGATATAAATACATTAGAAACTGTACAAAGAAGGGCAACTAAAATGGTGCATGGCCTACAGCACAAAACTTACCCGGAACGACTCAAAGATCTTAATATGTATAGTTTGGAGCAAAGGAGGGAGAGGAGAGGGGGGGGGGGGGCGGGACATGATAGAAACTTTCAAATATATCAAGGGTTATAACAAGGTGCAGGAGGGAAACATTCTACAAAGGAAGAGAAGTATTAGAACACGAGGACATGCACTGACACTGGGGGGAAGAGAAGTATTAGAACACGAGGACATGCACTGACACTGGGGGGAAGAGAAGTATTAGAACACGAGGACATGCACTGACACTGGGGGGAAGAGAAGTATTAGAACACGAGGACATGCACTGACACTGGGGGGAAGAGAAGTATTAGAACACGAGGACATGCACTGACACTGGGGGGGAAGAGAAGTATTAGAACACGAGGACATGCACTGACACTGGGGGGAAGAGAAGCACTAGAACACGAGGACATGCACTGACACTGGGGGGAAGAGAAGCACTAGAACACGAGGACATGTACTGACACTGGGGGGAAGAGAAGTATTAGAACACGAGGACATGTACTGACACTGGGGGGGAAGAGAAGTATTAGAACACGAGGACATGTACTGACACTGGGGGGAAGAGAAGTATTAGAACACGAGGACATGTACTGACACTGGGGGGAAGAGAAGTATTAGAACACGAGGACATGTACTGACACTGGGGGGAAGAGAAGTATTAGAACACGAGGACATGCACTGACACTGGAGGGAAAAGAAGTATTAGAACACGAGGACATGCACTGACACTGGGGGGAAGAGAAGTATTAGAACACGAGGACATGCACTGACACTGGGGGGAAGAGAAGTATTAGAACACGAGGACATGCACTGACACTGGGGGGAAGAGAAGTATTAGAACACGAGGACATGTACTGACACTGGGGGAAGAGAAGTATTAGAACACGAGGACATGTACTGACACTGGGGGGAAGAGAAGTATTAGAACACGAGGACATGTACTGACACTGGGGGGAAGAGAAGTATTAGAACACGAGGACATGTACTGACACTGGGGGGAAGAGAAGTATTAGAACACGAGGACATGCACTGACACTGGAGGGAAGAGAAGTATTAGAACACGAGGACATGCACTGACACTGGGGGGAAGAGAAGTATTAGAACACGAGGACATGCACTGACACTGGGGGGAAGAGAAGTATTAGAACACGAGGACATGCACTGACACTGGGGGGAAGAGAAGTATTAGAACACGAGGACATGCACTGACACTGGGGGGAAGAGAAGTACTAGAACACGAGGACATGCACTGACACTGGGGGGAAGGAGGTTCAGAGGAAGTGTGAGGAAAAACGACTTCACAGAAAGGGATGACTGGAATAGCCTCCCATCAGGGGTGGTAGAGGCTAGTACAGTAGAGCAACTTAAACATGCTTGGGATAGACATAAGGATATCCCTACAAAAGAACTAACAATCAAATAGGGTTTTGATATTATCATAGGTTAAAAATGGCAAGACTAGAGGTCAAGTGGTTCTTCTCTGCCTTGAAATTCTATGTTTCTATGGAATTCCTGAGAGCACAGATAGAAAAGTATGAGATACAGTTTCTCTGCCAGAGAAGAGACTTTGAAGTACAACATTGGGCACAGCAGATTCAGACACAGCCACAGTCTTTCGTAATCCTCTATCTCAGATGCTTTGGAATGTTTTCACGATAGACATCCCTACATGGGCAAGGTGGCATATGAAAGACCTTCAGCTGTATCTCCTCAATCCGTGTTATCGCAGTCCGAAGTCTAGATCAGAGTGTTAAGCTCACCAAAAACACATTCACTCTAATGACAACCAAACACTGGAAGATCAGGAACTTGTCAGAATCAGAATGGTTGGTACGAAGCACAGATTCCATCTCCCAGTGGCTGGGATGTGCATCTACATATAGAAGTGGTGCAGAGCACAAATCACTCCAAAGCAAAAGAAAGCCACATGCATGCATTCTGGAAATTAGAGCAGTGTGGCAAGCGATTCAACTGTTTCACCCTCTTTTATATCAGAAGCACCACAAGGAGTGGCGTTCATAAACCACCAAGGAGGCACAAAGCGCAATTTAATAATGCGAGAATTAGACATAGTCATGTCCTGGGCAGAAAACAATGATATCCCTTATAGCACTTCACGTAGCTGGCAAGGACAACAGGGTGGTGGATTATCTGATTCGCTATTAGATGCATCTGGGAGAATGGGGTTGCACAAAGAAATGTTTCAACTATTGGTCGATAAGTTTGGACTTTGCAGATCTGGGGGTATATTTACTAAACTGCAGGTTTGAAAAAGTGGGGATGTTGCCTATAGCAGCCAATCAGATTCTAGCTGTCATTTATTTAGTACATTCTACAAAATGACAGCGAGAATCTGAGTGGTTGCTATAGGCAACATCCCCACTTTCTGAAACCCACAGCTTAGTAAATATACCCCCTGATCTCAACGGGACAGAACACCAAGTTATATCTGTTCTACTCCAGAGCAGAAAGCTGGCCTTAAAATGGCCTTACAAGACCGTGGAACTTTTACTTGGGGTATGTGTTTCTTCCTTGTCCTCCTCATTGCACATAACTTGCAGAAAATCAGGAGAAAAGCAGTAGAGGTAATTTCAGTCCATACATTTTGGCCTCATCAGCCATGGTTTACAATGGCATGTGAAACACTCCTGGCAAAGCCTTGACCTCTACCACTGCAACCAAATCTTCAGAGACAGAGACGGTTTTATCACCTTAAGCCAGACACCCTCTCATTGAGTGGGGTGGAGATTGATGGCGTGTTGCTGAAGCACAAGGGAGTCTCCGATAAGTTTATTGACATATTGTTGTAAACAGAATTATTCTGCTATTATATGATCTAGGAGAGTCATTGTATGGTGCAGGTGGAAAGAGAATAGTGCAGTGTCAGCAAGCATTTCCAAGTGCTTGATTTAATTTGAGAAGGTTTGGAGCAGTGGAGGGTTGGCAAATTTTAGCTTGGGGGTGCAAGACTTGACTCAGCAGCCTATTTTAAAGTTTAAAGCATTGAAGATAACTTCCCCATGTATTGTCTGGTTCTTTGTGTAGCACCTTGGCATTTTAATCTTGTCCTGGAAACACTTCTGTCAAGTCCTTTTGAACTGTTTAAAAGATTTTCTCTTAAGTGGCTCATGCTCAAAGTATTATTTCTAATAGCAATAAGTCTGTTATGATAGTAGGAAAGCTAAGTGCTTTGTGGTGGGAGGAACCATTTCTGAACATTCATTCTAATAAAGTAGTAATGTGAATTTCCTGCTTTCTTCTCGAAGATACTTTCCACTGTTCATATTAATAAATAGATCATACCTCCATCTCTGCCCAAGGCCAACCACTGAAAGGGAAAAAGATTGCATACCCTAGACCAATTTTGATTCATTTTACCATAACAAAGTAATTTAGGAAGAGGAATGACCATATCCTGATTTAAATGGATTTTAGAAATTACGTTGGATTGAAAAAATGGTTTCATTTTGGTGAGCGTCCCTATTCTCGTGAAAAACTAGAGGGAGACCTGCAAGACACAGCCCCTATGTCACGGGCACTAGGAGTCTTTGCCCAGGAAATCACCAGATGTTGGCTTACCAGAGTAATATAGATGGTAATAGGTACTCTGGTAGCAGGGTGACAACGGAACTGGAGGAACAGCAGATGGTGAGAGAATGCTCGAGGAAAGTCTATGACTAGCAGCACTGGTAGAGAGTATATAATTGAACACGAGGAACTGGATGGACAAGGAAACGTGAGGGTAGTCAGTGGTCTGCGTATAGCAAGTTGTACCACTGCTATAGTGAGGAGGAATGTCCAGAGGTAGCGAGGAGGTAGTGAGAGTCAGCGGTCTGCGTATAGCAAGTTGTACCGCTGTCTAGGTAAAGGAATGGAATCCAGGTGAAGGTAGATAACAGGGAAGTCAGTGGTCTGCGTATAGCAAGTTGTAGCACTGCTATGTGAGAGGATACTTGAAACTGGTGTCACAGGGAACTGGAATCAGTGGTCTGCATATAGCAAGTTGTACCACTGCAATATATATGTGAGGAGGGCACGAGGAGATGAATGCTATGCAGAGTATACACGGGCACACAGAACTTGATCCCACGATGATATCACAATACAATGATAACAGAGCAGCACTGCTAAAGTATACAAAGTCACAATAACAATCCAGGCAAATAGGAGACAAAGTCAATGGTAGCAATAGTCTCCGTGGATAGAGGACTCCGGAGGAGAACACAACACAGTCCAGCTAGATATGCAATACACCAGCAAAGTCAATGAGAAGTATGCATACCGCGGTTCAGGAGAGCAGGCTGTCAGAGAGACGTGCAGGGATACCTGAACGGCTGTAGACCGGCAGGAGGAGAGATCACTGGAAGGTGGAAGCGGTAATCAAGTTGGTGCAGCGCACGGCAGGTAAACCATCATCAACGAGGCAATACTCTGGAAGCAGTAGTAAATGGAACTGGAACTTGAAGAACACGGGAGAGTTGAGGCGGTCTGAACTCCAGTAGCAGAGATGGAAGCAGCGGAGCGCTGACCCGATGAACACAGGAGAGTTGAGATGAGCTGGAACTCTGTAGAAGGAACGGAGGCAGCGGATAGGAATCAGCTGGCTGCAGACACGATGAACATCGGGGAGTTGAGGTGAGCAGGAACTCTGTAGAAGCAACGGAGGCAGCGGATAGGAATCAGCTGGTGTAGACACGATGAATACAGGAGAGTTGAAGTGGTCTGGAAACCACATTAGAAATAACAGGAATCAGCAGGAGCTGAATACACAAGGAAACACAGGAACACCTTCAGAGGCTCATGGGGAATGAGACTCCAAGATCAGGCCACGAGGTATTGACCACAGGTGCTTTAAATAGGGAGTGTTGCCTGATCAGCCAATTAATGAAAAGCAACAGATACTGAAGGCTTGAAAGGGCTGCACATGCGCAGACCCTCAGGATGGCGGACGGCCACGGTTCCTAAACACACGAGAAGTAGCACTCACAGTCCGGTGAGTGACACCCTATTTACTTACCCTAAGGGCCATGGAAATGGCCAAGTGAAAAAATTTTGTTCATGTGAGAAACTTCACATCCTGACACAATTGTTTCAAATAGAGATTGTTATAACAATGCCAACACAAAATTCAAGCCCCAAAGTACTAAGAGGACAGAAAGGTGGTCTCCAATGTGTCACATCCTGAGAAAATGTCTGCACCTTCGGTAAGAGTGTTATCCTCTCATGGTACAAAAACAGAGCAGAAAAACGAATCTTCAAAGAAATATGTTGCATTCCAATATAAATTGTATAAACAGAAGCAAACATGGTAACTGAAAAGAAGTTGGGAATACGTCCTCTCGGTCCAAGCAAGAGAAGTCTTCCAGAGACCCTATGATTCCTAGCAGAGACACTTTATAGCTGTAATCGTGATCTCTAAGCCTTGAGCCATAGGGTTTGGTGGGCTGAAACCAATGAGACCAGCTTTCAACGCAGTGTGACCTAGATATTCAGATGCCTCACGGATGTGTTAAACCAAAGTCACCAATTTAGACCTAGGCCTCCCTGACTGCAAGAGTTGCTCCAGGCATTGCCTTACTAGCTGATGCTGAAATTGGCCTTGGTGAAGCCCCAGATGTTGTTAAATAGGCTTAGGAATGGTTTCGGTTTTCCTACCCATACCACCCATAAGAGCTGTGGCATTTACTATTGGAACAGTGGTGGTGTTAGACAAACGAACTATGGGAATGTTCACTTTAGCTGTATTTTACCTTTTAGATAAGGGATAAATGCTTTGTAATTAATTCACTATAACGTCTTGAAGTTCTTGTCAAAAACCAAGGAATCCTCTATCTGATTGCTGCGCTATTTCACCCTCTTTTTGGGAGGAACCCTGTGAACTTGATACTCCCCAGGTTGGACCAAGATGATGATATGTGGTTCAGTCCAAGATAAACTTTCATAATCCTCTCTAGAGGAGCATACTTTTAACAAAACGTTGCACTGACTTAGCCAGGGCTGCACCCAGACCAGCTTATCTAGTGGCCCTGCTGAAGGACCTGATGACCACTGACCGAGCTCACTCACTCGAGTGCATAGATTCACTTGCTGCAGATTCTGGGAAAGCGGTAGAAAAATGGATACCTTCAACTTCCACTTGGTGCCATGCAGAAAACTACATGAGCTCATAAATAGTCTTGAGTCAAGCATTTAGCCCAGGTGGTTATACCAGATCAGTGTACAACAGTCAACTGCCCTCTGAAGAAACAGCATTGTTAGTGAGTGGAAAAGCATATCATGCCAAATGATTGTTGTAGGTGCTTATCCTTGCTATCTGGATACAACTACTGTTTGGAGGAGCTCTCTAGACACACTGCAACACTGTTCTGAACCTTAAGGTACACTACTGTGTCTTAACACACGGGAGTATCTGACCTCTGTCATCCAGTCGGTTTAAGCTTCCTGTGGGGATATCTTCATAGAGAATGTGATTAGCATTTGCTTGTGCAATCTCTCCATAAAACTTAGTTTTTTGCTGGGCAGCGATAGATCTACAGTGGAAATGAGCGGAGATTCCTTACTGTAATATGTGGCAGTGGACACAGCTGGTCATTCGAGTGATAACCTACAGTTATTTGCTATTTTGTCCAGGGTAGGATGTTGAGGAATTGTAACCCACTCTTCCTTCCAGAATTGCTTTAATTAAGCCAAATTGGAGGGTTTTCGAGCATGAACTACCCATTTAAGGTCCTGCCACAGCATCTCCATTGGATTCAAGTCAGAACTTTGATTAGGCCACTTCAAAACCTTCATTTTGTTTCTTTTTTAGCCATTCAGAGGTTACAGATCTTTGTCTTGCTGCATAACCCAATTGTGCTTGAGCTTCAGATCATTCTCCCTCTGAAGTTTCTGGTAGAGAGCAGAAATCGTGATTCTGTCAATTATGGCAAGTCGTCCAGGTCCTAAAGCAGCGAAGCAACCTCGCACCATCACACTACCACCACCACTATGTTTGACTACTGGTATGATGATCTTATAGAATGCTGTTAGCTTGAAGCCAGATGTAACGGGACTCATGTCTTGCAAAAAGTTTCATTTTTGACTCCGTCCAAAGAACATTAGCCCAAAAGAGTCATCAAAGTGTTTTTTGGCAAATGTGATTCGAGCCTTTATGTTCCTCTTGATTAGCAGTGGCTTTCACCTTGCACCTCTCACATGGATATAATTTTTTTCTCACTCTTATGGTGGAATCATGAACGCTGACATTAACGTTAACAGAGACGTGCAAGACCTGCGTTTCCTTGTTTCCTTAGATGTTCGTCTGGGTTCTTCGGTGACTTTCTGGAAGAGTCGTTGATGCCCTCTTGGAGGAATTTTGGTAGGCCAGCCACTCCTGGGGTGGTTCACCACTTTTCCAATTTTTCTCAATTTGGAGAGAATAGCTCTTGCTATGGATCACTGGAATCCCAGAACCTAAGAAATGGCTTTGTAACCTTAAACATAAGTAATATATTTCCATAACTTTATAATCTCTTCTGGAATTTCTTTTGATTGTGGCATACGGTGCTGCTTGTTAAGATCTTTTAGCTAATTTCACATTGCTGGGACTGTTGTATTTAAGTGATGATTCAACAGGGCTGGCAGTAGTCCAGCTTGACGATGTCTGGTCTAATTGAAAACCATTATCCATTAAAGTTGGTTCATCGGTTGAATGCATAACTATGGGGGCAATAACTGGTGTCCTTTCATTTATTGAAGGAAAAGTTATTTAAAAACTGCACTTTGTGTTTACTCAGTTGTCATTGTCACAGGCGGGCAAAAATAGAAGAAATCAGGAAGGTGCAAACAGATGTCCACACCACTGGGTAACTTTGTGTGTGTGTGTGTAAAATATATTTTTAGATATATATATATTTCACAATGTCAAGATATCAAAATGGTGCTTAACCCAATATTTGGATGTATAAAGTCTTACTGGCAGTCTTATCTTAAAACACCTCCACAAATGTGTGTGGCAGCCAACCTTCAAAGACCGGACGGTTGATCCGGAAACCATCTCGAAAAAATGAAAAGGACGGTGCCTTCTGGTGTAGTATTTGAAAATATAGCACATATAATAATGTAAAAAGGTTACACCATGCGTATGGGTTCCCAGTATATAGCTTCAAAGATACAGGGCTCCAGTTACCAAGTGAGTGATACAGATAAACCAGAGAGCTGTACTACTTACTGGTGTCACCAGGGACCACCCGGCGTGTGATCATAATGCACGTACCAGATAGATAGATATATATATATATATATATATATATATATATATATATATATATATATATATATATATATATCTATCTAACGCCTATCTGTATATTCAGCTGTGTGTGGCATCCATCTTATTCAGCACAAGGTCTCCGCGTACACACGGTATAAACAAAGAAGAAACAACATATAATGTAGTGTGTCAAACTATGTCATTCACCCGATGCTCTAATAAATGGCGCGCACCAGATAGTGAATAAAGACAACTTATCTGTTTCTGCTGCTTCTTGGTCATTCAAAACAGCTCCACTGTTCTTAGAGTTTATCTGCTCCGCTCACCAGATGGCGCATATGGAAGTAGAAATACCATATGGTGTAGTATTTTTGCACAAGGAATTTATTCAACATAAAATATAATATGCACACTCAGAATATATGAAATAATATATGCTTGTCTGTATTCCATAGATGCTGGGTTCACTGGTAGCAATGCTTGATCCCCAGTAGGTCCATACAGTAGCTCCACACGGTCTCCGCACAATAGTCGAAGAAAAGTCCAGTAAGTGTAGCCCATGGGAAGGTCAGTGATGTCTCCATAATGTGGATGCATGTACATAAAAGAAACTTCATCAGGAGGAAGATATCACTGACCTTCTCATGGACTATACTTAGTGGTCTTTTCTAGAGCATCAGGTGACTGACATAGTTTGACACACTACACAATATGTTGTTTCTTCTTTGTTTATACCGTGTGTACGTGGAGACCTTGTGCTGAATAAGCACAGCAGGCAGCTTTCGCCATGTCACGGGGCTTCCCTTCATATATACCCTCCAATACAGGGAATTTCATCATTTACTCTAGGACTTGTTTGCAATGTAACCTTTAGGTGGGGGGGCTTTTACTTTTGATTTATACAGCTATAAGGAGAAAGATGGAAAATGCTTGGTCATGCTTGATATTGTCAGAAATACTCACTGGTTCTCTTTTCTCTTCCAGGCTGTGCACCTTGGGAAATATCGGGATGTGGCAGATTGTAAGGTGAGCCCTGTTCAGTGTTCTCGCTATAATATTTTGCCAGCTGGGTGGCATTAAGAAGCAGCCGGGTGTCACGAGCCGCGGCGGTACGCCGAATCCTGGTGTGAGGTTGTAGCTGAGTAGGTGCATTTGTTACAATGCACTGTTATCTTTGTCGCATAGAGTAGGAGGGTGTAGGGACATCCTCCAACTCCAGGGGGAGCTTTCGCATGATTATAATCTGTCATTTATATTGTCATACATGTACCTGGTTTGTGATATGACCTATGCTTGTTTCTAAGCTAGTAATTAGTTAGCAGCCTCCTGAGGCTGATTGTCAGCCCTGTCCTCCTCCTTTCTGATTTGTCCATCAAAGTATTTAAGGCAGTGAGGACTGGGCCTCACTGCCGGTTATAGTCCCTGCTTGCTAGCATACTTCTCCTGCTGTTGTTGTACTTGCTGTCTTCTGTGTTACCGTTTCTGACCCCTGGCCTGGATTTTGACATTGCTGATCTGCCTGTGACACTGACCCCTGGCTTGAATACTGACTTTGCTGATTTGCTCGTGACCCTGAAACCTTTGCCTGGATACCTGATTCCTCCTCTTTGTAATAACTGCGCTATGATCTCAGGTTATCAGCTACTACTACTAGAGAACAAGTCCTGGGGGCATCCGAGTACCTGTGAGCGTGTCTAGCTCTACGGGAAAGGTGGCTGCTATAGGCGAAGACCTCTGAAGCGGTTCTAGGGTTGATACCTGGGGCGTGAGCTGTAACATTAGAACCGGCCAAAAAAAATAACAAAGAAGTAAGTGAACCATCCTAAATTTTGGTTGTCATGGAACCAATCCCAGCTCAAGTTTTGGCGGGTCAAATCCAGACCTTGTCCCAAATGGCCCAAGAGCTGTCTCAGCGGCTTTCTGCGCAAGAGAAGGCTTCAAGGACTTCACAGGCCACCCAATCTCCTGATCCGGAGCCAAAAATTAACTTGCCTGATCGCTTCTCGGGGGACCGCAGACTTTTCCGCAACTTCGAAGAAAGTTGCAAGCTTTATTTCAGACTAAAGCCACTCTCTTCGGGGTCACCACAACAGACAGTGGGGATAATTATTTCTCTTCTGCAAGGGGATCCCCAGTCCTGGGCGTTCATCTTGGATCCTAACAGTCCTTATTTGCAGTCTGTGGATGCGTTCTTTAAGGCACTGGGGCTACTTTACGATGACCCGGATCGTGTGGCTTCAGCAAAGGTGCAGCTTCGGTCTCTAAAACGAGGACGATGGACTGCTGAGGAATATTGCTTTGATTTCAGACGTTGGTCCTCTGACAGTGAATGGTACGACCCGGCCCCCCGCAGCCATTTCCATTTGGGCCTTTCTGAACAGATTAAGGATTCCCTTGTCCAGTATACTACAGCGGGATCCCTCGAATAGCTTATGCAGCTGGCTATTCGGATTGACTGTAGGTTCAAGGAAAGAAGAGAAGGAAGGTCCTTCGTCCGATTTCCCTGTTCCGTCTCAAGTTTCTTCCGGCGATCAGGTTGAACCCATGCAACTGGGACCCTACCGATTGTCTTCTGAAGAACGAACCCGGAGACATACTCTAGGCCTCTTCTTGTACTGTGGGTAGAAGGGGCACCTGCTTCCTACCTGTCCCGTTAAGCCAGGAAAAGACCAGGCCAAGTGAACATGGAGAAAGAACCTGTAGGCCCAAGTGTAATCTCTCCGAAAGATTCCCTACTAATTCCTGCCCAGCTCATGTACGGTGGGCAAGATATTACTGTTCCTGCATTCCTGGACAGTGGAGCTGCTGGAAACTTTTTAGACTTGACTCTCGCCCGGTCCCTGGGTTTCTCCGCTATTCCTCTTGAAACCGTTATCGCTGTGTATGGACTGGATGGGAATCGCCTGAACAGGGGTGAGATCCATCATCGCTCACCTCCTTTGCAGCTGAAGATGGGTGCCCTTCACTCCGAGACTATCTCACTGTACCTAATTCATTGTCCCTCGGTACCTCTTATCCTGGGTTATCCTTGGCTTGCCCTCCATAATCCCTGTATCGACTGGACTAAAGGTGAGACAACTCAGTGGAGCTCTCTGTGCACTTCCTCTTGTTTATCTTTGCAGCTTAGAGTTACCCATACCTGCCCAGAGCAGCTACACTTTCCTTATCGGGAGCAGCTACACTTTCCTTATCGGGAATTCCATGGCGTTTTTTCCAAGAAGGAAGCAGACATTCTCTCTCCTCACCGGGAGTACAACTGTGCTATGGATCTAATCCCAGGTTCCAGATTACCCAAGGGAAGATTATACGCCCTGTCTATTCCGGAGACTCAAGCCATTGAATCGTATATAGAGGAGAATCTGCAGAAATGCTTTATTAGGCCTTCCAAGTCACCTGCTGGAGCAGGCTTCTTCTTTGTGGCTAAAGCTGGGTACACACTACACTGTTTTCATCCAATAATCGGCTGAATCAGCCGACATACGACCGCTCGTTCAAAAATCGGGTCAGTGTGTACACTCGCGACAACATGGCTGTAAAAAGTCGCTAAAGGGACGTCCGCTCTTCCCTTTATCGTCCTAAACAAGGCTAGTGTGTATGCAGTCCATGGACCGAGCGATTGGACCATCGATCGCATGTAAAATCACTCGGCATAAAAAGTTGGTCGAAATTTCTGTAGTGTGTACCCAGCTTAAGAAAGATGGCAGCCTGAGGCCCTGTATTGATTACAGGAGATTAAATAAAATAACCATAAAGAATACATACCACTTGCCACTTATTGCGGTCATCTTTGATCAGCTTAAAGGAGCTAGGATCTACTCAAAGATTGATCTTCGTGGAGCATACAGCTTGATTCGTATCCGGAAAGGCGACAAATTGAAAACGGGCTTTAATACCCAAACAGGCCACTACGAATACCTCGTCATGCCTTTCGGCCTCAGTAACGCTCCAGCCGTCTTTCAAGACTTGATTAACGACGTCCTTCGTGAATTTCTGGGCTCCTTTGTAGTAGTCTACTTAGATGACATCTTGATCTACTCCCACTCACTGAAACAACATTGTGAGCATGTACGACAAGTTCTTCTGAAACTCCGCCATCACCACCTCTATGCTAAGTTGGAAAAGTGTGAGTTTGACGTTTCTAATGTCACATTTTTGGGGTATGTCATTTCCCCGGAAGGTTTCGCTATGGACCCCGAAAAGGTACAGACCATTCTTGACTGGGTGCGACCCTCAAATCTCAAAGCTATACAAAGGTTCCTGGGGTTCATTAACTACTATATAAAATGTATCCGTTCCTTTTCTACTCTTGTTGCTCCTATTACAGCCCTGACCCGCAAGGGAGCTGACGCGAAAATCTGGCCTTCTGTTGCTATTAATGCCTTCGAAGCCTTGAAATGTGCCTTTGTATCCGCCCCTGTTCTAAAACATCCCAATCCAGACCTTCCATTCATCATCGCAGTGGATGCCTCGGATGTAGGTGTGGGACCAGTGCTATCCCAAAAAGACTTGGAAGACCATCGCCTTCACCCCTGTGCCTACTTATCCTGAAGATTTTCTTCCGCTGAGGAACATTACGACGTAGGCAATCGGGAGTTGTTGGCTGTCAAGTGGGCATTGGAAGAATGGCGCCACTGGCTTGAGGGTGCAAAACATGTTATCACAGTATACATCGACCACAAGAACTTGTCTTACAATGAATCAGCTAAGAGGTTAAATTCCAGACAAGTGCGGAGGTCCCTCTTCTTCTCCCCTTTCCGCTTCATCATCACCTACCGGCCTGGCTCTAAGAACCTCAGGGCTGATGCCTTGTCTCGTAGTTTTATCTCTTATCAAACTCCTGTCTCTGAGCCCTGTTCCATTGTTCCTGCTTCTTCTATTTTGGTTGCCTTCACGCAGGAACTGGGTAAAACCCTTCACAATTCCAACCACAGGCACCTCCTGAAACTCCAGCGGACAAACTCTTCATGCCTGCTCACCTCAGAAAGTCTGTTTTTTTCAGAGTGTCATAACAACAAGACTTCTGGACATCCAGGTATTGCCAAGACCATCGAAATTATCTCTCGTGTTGTCTGGTGGCCATCATTACCTGCAGATGTTGGAGAATACTTATTGTCCTGTGATCTTTGTTGCAAGAACAAGATTTCTCGGAATTCCCCTTCTGGTCTATTACTGCCATTACCAGCCTTGGACCCACTTGTCCATGCATTTCATTGTTGACTTACCTCCATCTTCCGGGTGCAACACCATCTGCGTAACCGTGGATCGATTCAGTAAGATGGCCCATTTTGTTCCTTTGGCCAAATTACCCTCGGCACGTTCTCTGGCCTCATTGTTTAAGCATGTGTTTCGGTCTCATGGTCTTCTGGAGGATATAGTGTTGGACCGGGGTTCACAGTTTATTGCAGCTTTCTGGAAGGCCATCTGCTCCCTCTTAGGTATCAGTCTCAGCCTATCATCTGCCTACCATCCGCAGTCAAACGGACAAACCGAAAGGGTGAACCAATCGAGCAATATTTACTGTTGTATATATCCAAGAATCGCGACGACTGGGCTGGCCTTCTTCCATGGGCTGAATTTGCATACAACAACGTATGCCACACTTCTTCCCGGTACTTTCCCTTTTATGGCAACCTTGGGTACCATCACAGAGTCAACTCATTGTCCTCTCTATCTACTGATAGGCCACCTGAAACCAGAGCTACGGCCACCTGGCTTAGGAGGATCTGGAAATCAATACATCAGTCATTACTCCAAGCCTCTTTCAGGTCTAAAGTCTTTGCTGATCTACATCGTTCTACCTGTTCCTTCAAGTTTGGAGATTCAGTTTGGCTCTCTACTCGGAATATAAGACTACGTCAACCTTGCAAGAAGTTAGGACCTAAATTTATTGGTCTTTTTACCATCTCGAAACAAGTCAACCCAGTAGCTTTTAGACTAAAGCTACCTGAATCTAAGAATTCCCAATACGTTCCACTGCTCTTTGTTGAAACCTGCCCTGTCTTCCAGAAAATTCGGACCTCGACAATCCTCTAGACCTCAGCCTATCTCTGTTAATGGACATCAAGAATTTGAGGTCGAGAAGATCCTTGACTCAAAGAAAGTTCAGTGTCCGGTTCATCACCATGTCCGTTGGAAGGGTTATGGCCCCGAAGAACGTTCCTGGGTGCCACAAAGAAATTTACATTCAGATAAATTTACTTGCTGATTTCTTTAAAAAATTTCCTGGAAAGCCTGAATATCGGGGTTCCTGGACCCCTCCTCAAGGGGGGGATACTGTCACGAGCCGTGGCGGTACGCCGAATCCTGGTGTGAGGTTGCAGCTGAGCACGTGCTTTTGTTACAATGCACTGTTATCTTTGTGGCATAGAGTAGGAGGGTGTAGGGACATCCTCCAACTCCAGGGGGAGCTCTCGCATGATTTTCATCTGTCATTTATATTTTCATACATGTACCTGGTTTGTGATATGACCTATTTTCTAGTTTCTAAGCTAGTAATTAATTAGCAGCCTCCTGAGGCTGATTGTCAGCCCTGTCCTCCTCATTTCTGATTTGTCCATCAAAGTATTTAAGGCAGTGAGGACTGGGCCTCACTGCCGGTTATAGTCTCTGCTTGCTAGCATACTTCTCCTGCTGTTGTTGTACTTGCTGTCTTCTGTGTTACCGTTGCTGAGCCCTGGCCTGGATTTTGACATTACTGATTTGCCTGTGACCCTGACCCCTTGCTTGGATATTGACGCTGCTGATTCGCTTGTGACCCTGACCCCTACCTTGAATACTGACTTCGCTGATTTGCTCGTGACCCTGAAACCTTTGCCTGGATACCTGATTCCTCCTCTTTGTAATACTTGCACTACGATCTCAGGTTATCAGCTCCTACTACTAGAGAACAAGACCTGGGGGCATCCGAGTACCTGTGAGCGTGTCTAGCTCTACAGGAAAGGCGGCTGCTATAGGCGAAGACCTCTGAAGCGGTTCTAGGAGTTGATACCTGGAGCGTGAGCCGTAACACCTGGCGGGGAGAGTTGTAATACTTTGCAATAAGAAAGAAAAATGTTGGGGCTTATTGCCCACACCTGTCAGGACTGGTTAGACTGGTGGTCAGTGGTCTATCACACACTGCTGGCTGTAGTGCTCACATAGACTTTACTAATAGGCGAAACAATGGTTTATTCTATTATAATAGGAATCTGTTGGGCTCCAAGAGCCGGGTGACAAGTAAATCCTGCCGGGTGGAGCACCCGGGATATAGGTGCTGGGAGAACACTGCTGTTACACAGAAAAGGGGAAGATAAAAGTATATTCTTATCACTTTCATAACAGCACTGACTATATAAACAACCTTTCAATTAGCCCAAACAAATCTCTGTGAATGGATCATGCAATCAAACGTTATATAGCCATGAAAACAATCCACTTTCTTTTAAGCAGCTTTATCATTTTTAAAAATGGATTTATAACTGGAATATTCATAGATGATGATTACTGATTTGGCCTAATTTCAAGATCCTTGATCCCTAATTATATATTTGTCCCACATTAGAAATTACAAAAAATATATATAAAAAGTTTTGTGCTTATCATAGGGTATTGTTAACAGCTAAAAAAAATTAAATCGGTGCCATCATATCCAATGAGTAGTAAAAAGGCAGCGTGAAAAAATATTATCCTAGAAATCTATACGAAGAAACCTTGTGTATGTCCGTTATCTGTGAGAGTGTTGCATATGTATTTGTTACAATTGGCGGCAGTAATTGTATCATTGTTCTTTCAAATAAATTAGTTATTGGACTTGTGCGTTGTATCATTCTCTACTACATTTTGAAGTTGTAAATAAAACTTATTATAGTGGTCTAAATTTATTCAAGGAATTATAAAAAAAATATACAATTGCATTTGTTAAACATTTAGTGCTGTGGTTAAAGTAAAAACACTGTGCCGACTACATTCTATTCATGACGGGGTTTTCACAGACCATAGGTGAATTTGGATATAGGCCCAGTTTTCTGTATCTGGAATAGTTAACTCTTTTGTGTTATAGACTGGTATGGGCAAATGTCCCAACTTTACACCACTAGTTTCACCAAGTACCAGTTCTTCCAGGCGTGGGTGTGCTAGACCTGGTGATGTCTGGGGGTATAGAGGTGTTCATGGTGCCTCTGTTTCCATTGGGAGAGCAACGGTGTAATGGTGAGATGAGTTGTGGCAGGTCAGGGGAGCTTGCAAGAATTTCTATTGGACTAGCTAGGTGGTGCTCTGTGGAAACCCTTAGACTGGGTTGGGCGTGTCCTCTACATCATTCTGTAACTAGACCTACAAGACGATTACACCTACAAAGTGTTTCATGTTTAAAGCGTCTCAACAATAAATACAAGGGTTATGTTTGTAGTTTCCTCATCCTGTATCTTAATGATTAATCGTTTTCTGTACCAAAACAAAGGTGACCCCCTCCAAACTCAAAAATGCCCTTGTATTACTCTATAAAACACTACACCCCCAATATGGCCTGCTCATTGGACATGATCATAATACAATGCATATGACAGGGGCAGTGACATGATGTGAGGAGGGGAATGGAGGCAGCAGGAAGCCACAGACAGTTATATAGTGGAAGGAGCAGGGTACCCCATCAGCACAGAGTATATCAGGAGATTAGTGATGTGTTAGTGAGGACAGGAGCAGTGACATGATGTGAGGAGGGGAATGGAGGCAGCAGGAAGTCACAGACTGAGAGTTATATAGTGGAAGGAGCAGGGTCCCCAGCAACACAGAGTATATCAGGAGATGAGTGATGTGTTAGTGAGGACAGGGCTGTATGTGACAGGGGCAGTGACATGATGTGAGGGGGGGAATGGAGGCAGCAGGAAGCCACAGACTGAGAGTTATATAGTGGAAGGAGCAGGGTCCCCCAGCAGCACAGAGTATATCAGGATATGAGTGATGTGTTAGTGAGGACAGGGCTGCATGTGACAGGGACAGTGACATGATGTGAGGAGGGGAATGGAGGCAGCAGGAAGCCACAGACTGAGAGTTATATAGTGGAAGGAGCAGGGTTCCCAGCAGCACAGAGTATATCAGGATATGAGTGATGTGTTAGTGTGGACAGAGCTGCATGTGACTGGGGCAGTGACATGATGTTAGGAGGGGAATTAGGTAGTTGAAGAATTAGGATACCTCAGCAGCACAGGATAATTGTAAGTGTTCTATGAGACTGATGCAGGTAGGTTGTGCCCTGTATGTGAATGCTGTGCAGGGATCTGTACTGGTTGAGCGGAGTCGTGTGCATGTGATATTTACCTCCCTCTTCAGCTCCTGTTTGTAAATAATGTAATTTATGTAACTGATGTACAAGGGGAGCAGGGATGAGTGTGCTGAATATTATCTGCTAATTGTTTCTGTTTCAGCCCCAGCAAGAAGTGGATGTAAATTCCAGCAGAACAGTCACATCTGAGCGTCAGACCTTCTACTGCGTCCCTGTACCGGGAGAGTCCGTCTGGGTAAAAGAAATATCCTTCCTGATTGTAACGTAGCAGAATCCCCATAACCACCTGTTTTATACTGTGTATATCTGTGATGTTACTCGTACAACATTCCAACATTTTACATCTATGTACTGATACTTGGTCCCATAAGATAACACTAATATTAATAAATGAAGGGAGGTGAACAAGATTAATTATTTAATCCACAAAAGTTCCCATTATATTGCCCTCATATAGGACTAAAAATAATATATAATGTTTTATAAAACGGTACAAAATGTTGACAATCACTTGAACTGGTAAATTAATATTTCTCTCCGCAAGTCGGTACTAGATATTAAATTAATATGAAGGACATTAATTTTTCTATAAAATTACCATATTATCAATACTGTTATTATTATTTTATTATTATTATTCGTAGATTTGTAAAGCGCCACATTGCTCCCCAGCGCCGTACAGTAGGGAAGACAAGGGCATACATAAAACAAGGACATACATAAAACAAGGACATACAAGCTAGACAAAATAAATGCAGACATGAAAACAAAGCGTATAAAGGACCCTGCTCATGAGAGAGCTTACATTCTAAGGGGAAGAGGGCAGAGCTGAAACAAGAGCAGCGAGTGGCTCAGAGTGGAGATTGAGACAGCTGTGATCAGTGCATTAGTGTAATAATGTTATCGGGGATGAGGTCACCTCTAAAAAAGACATGGGTTTTCAAAGAGCTTCTAAAGATTTGAAGGCTGTAGGGAAGTCTGATTGGACATGGTTGGGAATTCCATAAGGGGGAGCAGCACGGGAGAAGTCTTATAGGCGGGAGTGAGAGGTGGTTACCAGAGATGAGACAATGCGCAGGTCAGAGGTAGGTCTAAGAGGGCGGCAGGGAGAGTATTTTGATATGAGATTTGAGGTGTATGAAGGGGTGTTGTTGTTGAGGACTTTGTAGGTAAGGGTGAGTAATTTGAATTTTATTCTGGTGGACACAGGGAGCCTGTGTAGGGATTTGCGGAGTGGTGCAGAAGATGTGGAGCGGTGAGAGAGGAAGATCAGTCTTGCAGCAGCATTTAGGATGGATAGAAGTGTGGATATATGAGTGTCAGGAATGCCAAATAGCAGGAGGTTGCAATAGTCAAGATGGGAGATGATGAGCGAATGGATAAGAGTTTTGGTAGAATGTTGAGTAAGAATAGGGAGTATTCTGGCAATGTTTTTAAGGTGGAGTCGACAGGACTGGGAGAGGGTCTGAATGTGAGGGATAAAGCAGAGGGCGGAGTGTGACACCAAGGCAGCGGGCTTGGGAGACTGAGGAAGTTGTGGTGTTATTGACAGGGAGATTAGAGGGCAGGAGGGGAGATAATGAGCTCTGTTTTGGACATGTTGAGGTTTAGGTATCGTTGGGACATCCACGTGGAGAAAGCAGTTGGTTACACGAGAAGAAGGAGAGAGAGGTCAGGGGAAGAGATATAGATTTGGGTGTCATCAACGTAGAGGTGGTATTGGAGTAATACTACAATTTAATAAGCAAAAGACAGTTCTTCAAATGGTTGTATATAAACCAATGTTGCTTAAAATACTGATCCTTTTATATCAAAATCAATATTGATCTACTCCTTATAACTACATGCAGCCCCATCATCCTGCAGCTGCTCTTCCAATGCTGGAATTGTAGAGATGAGTGTTTCATGAAGATGACTTGAGAGGAGTTAGTGTGACACAATGAGCGGACAGACCAGTACGTACAGTGCATATAATGTATGTTCTGTGATATACGCATACATATTATAAACACAGGATTACTGTACATGACAGGTTGAGTGTCCAAACTGGACAATCTGGCCATTGTAATTATACAAGTAGAGCAGCCGCGGCCCTTCTGACTTTAGTTTGGCCTGTTAGTGTGATCAGACCTTCGGCCGGCATTGATTTCTGCTTTGTTTTGAAGCACCACATGATGGTCTGTTGGCCAGCAGCACTGTTGATGTAGCAGTGTGTGTGTGTGTGGCCAGCAGCACTGCTGATGTTGCAGTGTGTGTGGCCAGCAGCACTGTTGATGTTGCAGTGTGTGTGTCCAGCAGCACTGTTGATGTAGCAGTGTGTGTGTCCAGCAGCACTGCTGGTGTTGCAGTGTGTGTGTCCAGCAGCACTGCTGATGTAGCAGTGTGTGTGTGTCCAGCAGCACTGTTGATGTTGCAGTGTGTGTGGCCAGCAGCACTGCTGATGTTGCAGTGTGTGTGGCCAGCAGCACTGTTGATGTAGCAGTGTGTGTGTCCAGCAGCACTGTTGATGTTGCAGTGTGTGTGTCCAGCAGCACTGTTGATGTAGCAGTGTGTGTGTCCAGCAGCACTGCTGGTGTTGCAGTGTGTGTGTCCAGCAGCACTGCTGATGTAGCAGTGTGTGTGTGTCCAGCAGCACTGTTGATGTTGCAGTGTGTGTGGCCAGCAGCACTGCTGATGTTGCAGTGTGTGTGGCCAGCAGCACTGCTGATGTTGCAGTGTGTGTGGCCAGCAGCACTGTTGATGTAGCAGTGTGTGTGGCCAGCAGCACTGTTGATGTAGCAGTGTGTGTGGCCAGCAGCACTGTTGATGTAGCAGTGTGTGTGGCCAGCAGCACTGTTGATGTAGCAGTGTGTGGCCAGCAGCACTGTTGATGTAGCAGTGTGTGTGGCCAGCAGCACTGCTGATGTTGCAGTGTGTGTGGCCAGCAGCACTGTTGATGTGGCCAGCAGCACTGTTGATGTTGCAGTGTGTGTGTCCAGCAGCACTGTTGATGTAGCAGTGTGTGTGTCCAGCAGCACTGCTGGTGTTGCAGTGTGTGTGTCCAGCAGCACTGCTGATGTAGCAGTGTGTGTGTGTCCAGCAGCACTGTTGATGTTGCAGTGTGTGTGGCCAGCAGCACTGCTGATGTTGCAGTGTGTGTGGCCAGCAGCACTGTTGATGTAGCAGTGTGTGTGTCCAGCAGCACTGTTGATGTTGCAGTGTGTGTGTCCAGCAGCACTGTTGATGTAGCAGTGTGTGTGTCCAGCAGCACTGCTGGTGTTGCAGTGTGTGTGTCCAGCAGCACTGCTGATGTAGCAGTGTGTGTGTGTCCAGCAGCACTGTTGATGTTGCAGTGTGTGTGGCCAGCAGCACTGCTGATGTTGCAGTGTGTGTGGCCAGCAGCACTGCTGATGTTGCAGTGTGTGTGGCCAGCAGCACTGTTGATGTAGCAGTGTGTGTGGCCAGCAGCACTGTTGATGTAGCAGTGTGTGTGGCCAGCAGCACTGTTGATGTAGCAGTGTGTGTGGCCAGCAGCACTGTTGATGTAGCAGTGTGTGTGGCCAGCAGCACTGCTGATGTTGCAGTGTGTGTGGCCAGCAGCACTGTTGATGTGGCCAGCAGCACTGTTGATGTAGCAGTGTGTGTGGCCAGCAGCACTGTTGATGTGGCCAGCAGCACTGTTGATGTAGCAGTGTGTGTGGCCAGCAGCACTGCTGATGTTGCAGTGTGTGTGGCCAGCAGCACTGCTGATGTTGCAGTGTGTGTGGCCAGCAGCACTGTTGATGTGGCCAGCAGCACTGCAGATGTTGCAGTGTGTGTGGCCAGCAGCACTGTTGATGCAGCAGTGTGTGTGTCCAGCAGCACTGTTGATGTAGCAGTGTGTGTGGCCAGCAGCACTGCTGATGTAGCAGTGTGTGTCCAGCAGCACTGTTGATGCAGCAGTGTGTGTGGCCAGCAGCACTGCTGATGTTGCAGTGTGTGTGGCCAGCAGCACTGCTGATGTTGCAGTGTGTGTGGCCAGCAGCACTGCTGATGTAGCAGTGTGTGTGTCCAGCAGCACTGTTGATGTAGAAGTGTGTGGCCAGCAGCACTGTTGATGTAGCAGTGTGTGTGTGTGTCCAGCAGCACTGTTGATGTAGCAGTGTGTGTGTCCAGCAGCACTGTTGATGTAGAAGTGTGTGGCCAGCAGCACTGTTGATGTAGCAGTGTGTGTGTGTGGCCAGCAGCACTGCTGATGTAGCAGTGTGTGGCCAGCAGCACTGTTGATGTAGCAGTGTGTGTGTGTGTCCAGCAGCACTGTTGATGTAGCAGTGTGTGTTGCCAGCAGCACTGTTGATGTAGCAGTGTGTGTGGCCAGCAGCACTGCTGATGTTGCAGTGTGTGTGGCCAGCAGCACTGTTGATGTAGAAGTGTGTGGCCAGCAGCACTGTTGATGTAGCAGTGTGTGTGTGTGTCCAGCAGCACTGTTGATGTAGCAGTGTGTGTGGCCAGCAGCACTGTTGATGTAGCAGTGTGTGTGGCCAGCAGCACTGCTGATGTAGCAGTGTGTGGCCAGCAGCACTGTTGATGTAGCAGTGTGTGTGTGTGTCCAGCAGCACTGTTGATGTAGCAGTGTGTGTGGCCAGCAGCACTGTTGATGTAGCAGTGTGTGTGGCCAGCAGCACTGCTGATGTTGCAGTGTGTGTGGCCAGCAGCACTGCTGATGTTGCAGTGTGTGTGGCCAGCAGCACTGTTGATGTGGCCAGCAGCACTGTTGATGTAGCAGTGTGTGTGGCCAGCAGCACTGTTGATGTGGCCAGCAGCACTGTTGATGTAGCAGTGTGTGTGGCCAGCAGCACTGCTGATGTTGCAGTGTGTGTGGCCAGCAGCACTGCTGATGTTGCAGTGTGTGTGGCCAGCAGCACTGTTGATGTGGCCAGCAGCACTGCTGATGTTGCAGTGTGTGTGGCCAGCAGCACTGCAGATGTTGCAGTGTGTGTGGCCAGCAGCACTGCTGATGTTGCAGTGTGTGTGGCCAGCAGCACTGCTGATGTAGCAGTGTGTGTGTCCAGCAGCACTGTTGATGTAGAAGTGTGTGGCCAGCAGCACTGTTGATGTAGCAGTGTGTGTGTGTGTGTGTGTGTCCAGCAGCACTGTTGATGTAGCAGTGTGTGTGTCCAGCAGCACTGTTGATGTAGAAGTGTGTGGCCAGCAGCACTGTTGATGTAGCAGTGTGTGTGTGTGTCCAGCAGCACTGTTGATGTAGCAGTGTGTGGCCAGCAGCACTGTTGATGTAGCAGTGTGTGTGTGTGTCCAGCAGCACTGTTGATGTAGCAGTGTGTGTGGCCAGCAGCACTGTTGATGTAGAAGTGTGTGGCCAGCAGCACTGTTGATGTAGAAGTGTGTGGCCAGCAGCACTGTTGATGTAGAAGTGTGTGGCCAGCAGCACTGTTGATGTAGCAGTGTGTGTGTCCAGCAGCACTGTTGATGTAGCAGTGTATGTGTCCAGCAGCACTGCTGATGTAGTAGTGTGTGTCCAGCAGCACTGCTGATGTAGTAGTGTGTGTCCAGCAGCACTGTTGATGTAGCAGTGTGTGTGTCCAGCAGCACTGTTGATGTAGCAGTGTGTGTCCAGCAGCACTGTTGATGTAGCAGTGTGTGTCCAGCAGCACTGTTGATGTAGCAGTGTGTGTGTGTCCAGCAGCACTGCTGATGTAGCAGTGTGTGTGTCCAGCAGCACTGTTGATGTAGCAGTGTGTGTGGCCAGCAGCACTGTTGATGTAGCAGTGTGTGTGGCCAGCAGCACTGTTGATGTAGTAGTGTGTGGCCAGCAGCACTGTTGAAGGAGCAGTGTGTGTGTGTGTCCAGCAGCACTGCTGATGTAGTAGTGTGTGTGTGTGTCTAGCAGCACTGTTGATGTAGCAGTGTGTGTGTCCAGCAGCACTGTTGATGTAGCAGTGTGTGTGTGTCCAGCAGCACTGCTGATGTAGCAGTGGGTGTCCAGCAGCACTGCTGATGTAGCAGTGTGTGTGGCCAGCAGCACTGTTGATGTAGCAGTGTGTGTTGCCAGCAGCACTGTTGATGTAGCAGTGTGTGTGGCCAGCAGCACTGTTGATGTAGCAGTGTGTGTTGCCAGCAGCACTGTTGATGTAGCAGTGTGTGTTGCCAGCAGCACTGTTGATGTAGCAGTGTGTGTTGCCAGCAGCACTGTTGATGTAGCAGTGTGTGTGGCCAGCAGCACTGTTGATGTAGTAGTGTGTGTCCAGCAGCACTGCTGATGTAGCAGTGTGTGTGGCCAGCAGCACTGTTGATGTAGCAGTGTGTGTTGCCAGTAGCACTGTTGATGTAGCAGTGTGTGGCCAGCAGCACTGTTGATGTAGCAGTGTGTGTGGCCAGCAGCACTGTTGATGTAGTAGTGTGTGTCCAGCAGCACTGCTGATGTAGCAGTGTGTGTGGCCAGCAGCACTGTTGATGTAGCAGTGTGTGTTGCCAGCAGCACTGTTGATGTAGCAGTGTGTGTGGCCAGCAGCACTGTTGATGTAGCAGTGTGTGTTGCCAGCAGCACTGTTGATGTAGCAGTGTGTGTGGCCAGCAGCACTGTTGAAGGAGCAGTGTGTGTGTGTGTGTGTCCAGCAGCACTGTTGATGTAGCAGTGTGTGTGGCCAGCAGCACTGTTGATGTAGCAGTGTGTGTGGCCAGCAGCACTGTTGATGTAGTAGTGTGTGGCCAGCAGCACTGTTGAAGGAGCAGTGTGTGTGTGTGTCCAGCAGCACTGCTGATGTAGCAGTGTGTGTGTCCAGCAGCACTGTTGATGTAGCAGTGTGTGTGTGTCCAGCAGCACTGCTGATGTAGTAGTGTGTGGCCAGCAGCACTGTTGAAGGAGCAGTGTGTGTGTGTGTCCAGCAGCACTGTTGATGTAGCAGTGTGTGTGTCCAGCAGCACTGTTGATGTAGCAGTGTGTGTGTGTCCAGCAGCACTGTTGATGTAGCAGTGTGTGTGGCCAGCAGCACTGCTGATGTAGCAGTGTGTGTGGCCAGCAGCACTGCTGATGTAGCAGTGTGTGTGTCCAGCAGCACTGTTGATGTAGCAGTGTGTGTGTCCAGCAGCACTGTTGATGTAGCAGTGTGTGTGGCCAGCAGCACTGCTGATGTAGCAGTGTGTGTGGCCAGCAGCACTGCTGATGTAGCAGTGTGTGTGGCCAGCAGCACTGCTGATGTAGCAGTGTGTGTGGCCAGCAGCACTGTTGATGTAGTAGTGTGTGGCCAGCAGCACTGTTGATGTAGCAGTGTGTGTGGCCAGCAGCACTGCTGATGTAGCAGTGTGTGTGTGTGTCCAGCAGCACTGTTGATGTAGCAGTGTGTGTGGCCAGCAGCACTGCTGATGTAGCAGTGTGTGTGTGTGTCCAGCAGCACTGTTGATGTAGCAGTGTGTGTGGCCAGCAGCACTGCTGATGTAGCAGTGTGTGTGTGTGTCCAGCAGCACTGTTGATGTAGCAGTGTGTGTGTGTTGCCAGCAGCACTGTTGATGTAGCAGTGTGTGTCCAGCAGCACTGCTGATGTAGCAGTGTGTGTCCAGCAGCACTGCTGATGTAGCAGTGTGTGTGGCCAGCAGCACTGTTGATGTAGCAGTGTGTGTTGCCAGCAGCACTGTTGATGTAGCAGTGTGTGTGGCCAGCAGCACTGTTGATGTAGCAGTGTGTGTGTGTGTCCAGCAGCACTGTTGATGTAGCAGTGTGTGTGGCCAGCAGCACTGTTGATGTAGTAGTGTGTGTCCAGCAGCACTGTTGATGTAGCAGTGTGTGTGTGTGTCCAGCAGCACTGTTGATGTAGCAGTGTGTGTGGCCAGCAGCACTGTTGATGTAGTAGTGTGTGTCCAGCAGCACTGCTGATGTAGTAGTGTGTGTGTCCAGCAGCACTGCTGATGTAGTAGTGTGTGTGTCCAGCAGCACTGCTGATGTAGCAGTGTGTGTGTCCAGCAGCACTGCTGATGTAGCAGTGTGTGTGGCCAGCAGCACTGTTGATGTAGTAGTGTGTGTCCAGCAGCACTGTTGATGTATTAGTGTGTGTGTGTGTCCAGCAGCACTGCTGATGTAGCAGTGTGTGTGGCCAGCAGCACTGCTGATGTAGCAGTGTGTGTGGCCAGCAGCACTGTTGATGTAGTAGTGTGTGTCCAGCAGCACTGTTGATGTATTAGTGTGTGTGTGTGTCCAGCAGCACTGCTGATGTAGCAGTGTGTGTGGCCAGCAGCACTGTTGATGTAGCAGTGTGTGTGGCCAGCAGCACTGTTGATGTAGTAGTGTGTGTCCAGCAGCACTGTTGATGTAGCAGTGTGTGTCCAGCAGCACTGTTGATGTAGCAGTGTGTGTGGCCAGCAGCACTGTTGATGTAGTAGTGTGTGTCCAGCAGCACTGTTGATGTAGCAGTGTGTGTCCAGCAGCACTGTTGATGTAGCAGTGTGTGTTGCCAGCAGCACTGTTGATGTAGCAGTGTGTGTTGCCAGCAGCACTGTTGATGTAGCAGTGTGTGTGTGTCCAGCAGCACTGTTGATGTAGCAGTGTGTGTGGCCAGCAGCACTGTTGATGTAGTAGTGTGTGTCCAGCAGCACTGTTGATGTAGCAGTGTGTGTGTCCAGCAGCACTGTTGATGTAGCAGTGTGTGTGTGTTGCCAGCAGCACTGCTGATGTAGCAGTGTGTGTGTCCAGCAGCACTGTTGATGTAGCAGTGTGTGTGGCCAGCAGCACTGTTGATGTAGTAGTGTGTGTCCAGCAGCACTGTTGATGTAGCAGTGTGTGTGTCCAGCAGCACTGTTGATGTAGCAGTGTGTGTGTCCAGCAGCACTGTTGATGTAGCAGTGTGTGTGGCCAGCAGCACTGTTGATGTAGAGTGTGTGTGGCCAGCAGCACTGTTGATGTAGCAGTGTGTGTGGCCAGCAGCACTGTTGATGTAGCAGTGTGTGTGGCCAGCAGCACTGTTGATGTAGCAGTGTGTGTGGCCAGCAGCACTGTTGATGTAGCAGTGTGTGTGGCCAGCAGCACTGTTGATGTAGAGTGTGTGTGGCCAGCAGCACTGTTGATGTAGCAGTGTGTGTGGCCAGCAGCACTGTTGATGTAGCAGTGTGTGTGGCCAGCAGCACTGTTGATGTAGCAGTGTGTGTGTGTGTCCAGCAGCACTGCTGATGTAGCAGTGTGTGTGGCCAGCAGCACTGTTGATGTAGCAGTGTGTGTGGCCAGCAGCACTGTTGATGTAGTAGTGTGTGTCCAGCAGCACTGTTGATGTAGCAGTGTGTGTGGCCAGCAGCACTGCTGATGTAGCAGTGTGTGTGGCCAGCAGCACTGTTGATGTAGTAGTGTGTGTCCAGCAGCACTGTTGATGTATTAGTGTGTGTGTGTGTCCAGCAGCACTGCTGATGTAGCAGTGTGTGTGGCCAGCAGCACTGTTGATGTAGCAGTGTGTGTGGCCAGCAGCACTGTTGATGTAGCAGTGTGTGTGGCCAGCAGCACTGTTGATGTAGTAGTGTGTGTCCAGCAGCACTGTTGATGTAGCAGTGTGTGTCCAGCAGCACTGTTGATGTAGCAGTGTGTGTGGCCAGCAGCACTGTTGATGTAGCAGTGTGTGTGTGTGTCCAGCAGCACTGCTGATGTAGCAGTGTGTGTGGCCAGCAGCACTGTTGATGTAGCAGTGTGTGTGTGTGTGGCCAGCAGCACTGTTGATGTAGTAGTGTGTGTCCAGCAGCACTGTTGATGTAGCAGTGTGTGTGGCCAGCAGCACTGTTGATGTAGTAGTGTGTGTCCAGCAGCACTGTTGATGTAGCAGTGTGTGTGGCCAGCAGCACTGCTGATGTAGCAGTGTGTGTGGCCAGTAGCACTGTTGATGTAGCAGTGTGTGTGGCCAGCAGCACTGTTGATGTAGCAGTGTGTGTGTCCAGCAGCACTGTTGATGTAGCAGTGTGTGTGGCCAGCAGCACTGTTGATGTAGCAGTGTGTGTGTGTGTCCAGCAGCACTGTTGATGTTGCAGTGTGTCCAGCATTCATTCCAAGCGTACAATTAAATAGGGTCAGGATGTTAAGGTTATTAATAGCCACAGACCAAGAAAACTTTCATTTTACAAAGAAAGTAATAGTACAGATACTGGGACTAGTAACCTTTTGGAATGTAATTAAATGATAAACGAATTTACCTACAATGCATAGACATGTGGCAGCTCATAAGTAGAGGGTTTGGAGAGAGTTAATTGGACCTGTAAGAGAAGCAGTTGTGAAACACTTGTAGGACACACGGCCAGGCCTCTTGTCATTGTATGTTAAACTCTGCCCAAGATTCAGGGTATCTGGGTTAAAATCTACTCAGTTGTGGATTACAAAGCAATGTACTATGAGGCTCCGAATTCCTCCTTAATAAGTTCACATCTACAGCAGCTCCAACCAGGCCAGAGCTTGTGCATCAACATCCTACATCCCCAACCGGCAAAAAAGGAGCTACGAGGAAGATGATGACTTCACCGGTCTTCACTCGGAACAACCCACAGGTATAGTACAGTGTGGTTACTCTTCCTGTGTAATGACACCAATGTAACCTTCTACAGGAGATGATGTCTCTATCCTCAGATAGAACAATATTCTTCTAGTATGGCATGTAGCTCTAGGCTCATATTTGCACTAATATCACTTCCTACAGGTCCTCCCGCAGAACAATACTTGGTAGTACAGCACGGCGTTGTTAACGTGTTTAATAGCACAAAATGTGGCCTCCTACAAAGGAATTGTCACTTTGTGGCCAGACTATCCTGACGATCGGTCAAACTTCAGCCACATAATCCAAATGACACATTAAGAATAAGTGAGGAGCAGAAGATTACATTTTTTCTTTTATAGTTCTCACTGCAACCAGTCAAGAGTTCCATGTTTGGGTGGCCGACCAGCTCCTTCCCTGTCTGACCTAGCTGGTTCGCCTGTTGGCAGCCTTATGTGCAGTTCTGGTAACTGAGAACAGCCGACAACCTTGTGGGATCAGACAAGTGGCAAAAGTGTACATTCTTTTATAGAAAAAAATAGGTATTTGCAGATCACACAATGGTACATGCAAGTAAGAAACAGCCAGGGGGTTCTCCGCACAAGGATGCGTTCTGAGGAGGGTGGATTCTGAGCCACCCTCCTATAAGCAAGTACTATGGTTGCAGCAGGCACCCAGCATAAAGTGGTTACGGGAAGTCTAGCTGACCTCTGTAGAGAACAAAGGGTATCCATTGGTCAGGTAGTTAAAGTTAAGTCTGTTTCAACCCTAGGTTAACCCATGAGTGTCTGGTGTTGCAAAAGTGGTCCTGCAGTGTACTGGTTAATGGAAATATTCCTGCAAAGTCTTGCGCTCGGTCAGTCAGCGGTCAGCGCAACTTTTTTGGGTGGCTTGGTGCCCGGACAACCCCTGATGACAATTACAATTCTGGGGATCCATGCCGAACATATGGAACCTCCACTTGGTGACTTTTAAACATAAGGAAAATGTATAATACCAGAATTACCATACAGTGATCTTAAATCACAATAATGTTCTGAACTGAGAGGGGATGTCAGGCGGGTGTAACACCCTGCTCTTGTCCTCTATCAGAAAACTGCACATTGTCACTGACTAGTGTGTGGCAGCGAGCAGGGTGTCACTAGTGAATTACTGAAGTGCTGACATCAGTGTACAGAGGCCAAGTTATCACTAGTGAGTAACGCTCTACTTGCTATAAGAAGAGTTGGTGCATTGTTTAGCCTTTTTTTTTTAATTTTAAAATGACTAAGAATATTACATTGATGGTTATATATGGTAATATTTATTACTTCAGTATTATGTGCAACTCATCCGCTGTATATATGGTGATTCTACATCTGTGCAACGGGTTTCTAATGAAAGCCCTTGAACCTAAGGGGTAACTCTTAGCGTAAGCCACAGATCTGTCCGGTGTGATTTTGTTTCTGATTTGTCGTTCACATATTTGTTATCCTGGGAGATTCACATGTTATTGGTCTACAGTATGGATAGAGGGGCATTTAGGGTTACAGATAACTATGTCCTATATTTCCTCTTCTTGGTCCCATACGTTATGAATTCTACAACTCGGCTTTCTTTCTGTGATTCAGGTGATGACCGGGAGAAATGCAGTTTTCCCAAAAGATTGGAGACGGAGCAGCCGGTAAATCGTCAGGAAACCTCCTCAAACAGCCCCTTGTCTCCCGACCTCAACTTTCCTCTTCCTGGTGAGAAGGGACCGGCCTGTCTTGTGAAGGTATGTTATCTCACTAACAGTAGGTGGCCGTGTGTCCTATTATGTTGTTGCGGGTGTGAAGGGAGAACGCAGGGCGGGGTATCTCGTATGTGCAGTTATGTATAACTATGATGTGAGTGAGGTATGGGGGGGTATAAGAGGCAAGAACATATAAATGTGGGCTTTATATAATAGCCTGATCCTGTTCTCACCTCCTGGCTACATTAATGTCTATAGTATGTGGGCTGTCCGCTCACTAGGACATCTATCCCTTGACCTGGGGACCATCTCTCTGGTCATCATCAGTTATTTATATAGCGCCACTAAATCCGCAGCGCTGTACAGAGAACTCACTCACATCAGTCCCATCTCTACTTGTATAACGATTACTCACTGATGTACCGGTTAGGATCAGATCAGACCTTTGTGTGTCGGGGGCAGTAATGATATCCTCTCCTGGCAGGTGTACGAGAACTGGGACACCTATAAAGTGAATGATGTACTTGAGGTGTACGGCGTTCTGTCCATGGACTCTGTACCGAGCGCAGTCACTGAGGGCATGTGAGTATCTGCTACATTCACACCATTTATCTGCCCCGTTGTGAAGAATGAATGTTACAACAGCTTATAGGGGGCAGCCATTTTGTAAAACACTAAAAAAAAATAAGACGTGCTCCTTGGCAGAATGTGGTAAAATGAATAAAACTGACATTATTTTAGAAAGATTTCAAAATGCTAAAAAAAAAAAATACTTTCCATTGTGTTATATAGGTATAAAACTGATTGAACAATCTAATTTGAATTTATATAAGCACTGCCTTCAAAAACAATGTTTTAATGAACTTTATTTATAAACGGTCTATAAAGATATAATTTGTAATAATCACGAATTGTATAGTCTGTAAGAGTGATTAAAGTCATGAATGAAAAGTGAATACATGGAATGTGTCATATAAGGATGACTGAGAGAGTAGTAAACACCATGAGCTGGCTGATTACTCTGTATTTCATCCAGGTGAGGAACACTGAGACCATGGGGGGGGTAGAGGCTCAAATTAAGACACAAGCGCTTTAGGTAACTTCCTGTAGACAACTCGCTTTTTTTTACAGAGCCCAACAGAACAGGGGCTTTTACAGGGCTTCTGTATATCTACATTTATTTATTTTTCTGCCTTTTTCTGGGGTTAACGCTTTTTATCTTTTTATGTATGTCCTGTTTTCCCTACTGTACGGCGCTGCGGAGCACTGTGGCGCTTTACAAATCTACCATAATAATAATAGTAAGATATTTTTATACAGTTACCCCATCTTGTTATGACCACGCCTTCGTTTTAGCATGTTCTAATATTTCCTGAATATTGTTTACATATTAATGAAGGGCAATGATAATAATGATTCTCTGACACTTACAGAATTTACAAAAATCTCTATGGAATATGTTGACGATATATAAATAAATGATGATGATCCCATTCCATTTTATTTCACTTAATTATTTATAAATAAAACATCTGCACTTAAAGATAATAACCTATATCTGTATATGAATAGTGTATATGTGGTGTTTATAGTGCGTGTAATATGCACAGTAACAAATCCTGTAATAATGGTCCCAGTAAAGTGTCTTCCAGGGGTACTTCAGGGGTCATTCTCTCTAGGTAGACCTGTTGTTTGTAAGGTGTTTAATCGCCATGTTCCAATAAAGTATATAGGAAAGGTTTATATATAGATCCTGTGTCCTGTTCCTGGATTCCAAACAGTAATAGTTCTAGGACTGAATCCCAACAGTCAAAGTGTGTGTGTGTGTATGTATGTGTGTATGTGTATATGTATGTGTGTGTGTATGTGTATGTATGTGTGTATGTGTATGTATGTGTGTGTATATGTATGTGTGTGTATGTGTGTGTGTATATGTATGTGTGTGTATGTGTGTGTATATGTATGTGTGTGTATATGTATGTGTATGTATTTGTATGTGTGTATATGTGTGTGTGTATATGTATGTGTGTGTATATGTATGTGTGTGTGTATATGTATGTGTGTGTATTTGTATGTATATGTGTGTATGTATGTGCAAATGTCTGTGTGTATGTATATGTATGTATGTGTGTGTATATGTATGTGTTTGTGTGTGTGTGTGTATTTTATTAAGACGAGGGGTATAAAAATGAACTTCAATAAATAAATGAAGAAGTAAATGGTATTGTCCGTCAATTCCTTTTCCTAGAAATACTCCATGAGACAGAGATTGATTTGACTAAATCCAGTGTGTGTAGTTCTCAGCTGGTTGTGAACAAAGGGATGGCAATATGATTTCTTGATTAATTTATTAATTATTCCGTAGCACCGGACAATCATACAAATATAGATCAGACATAACTAACACAGTAAGAAAAATCACAAATACATGAAACCATTACACATGTGAGTGAATATACTGTAGTGACTAACAGAGGGGCATATTCAATTATGATTCGCGGCCGCGATTACACGTGGCTGCACGGGTCCCGGTACCGCAACATTGTGGAGTGGTGCGCACAGAAATCCGCGATATTGCGCTACTGTAATGACGCTTTATACGGGCAACCGCGAATTGTAATTGAATATGCCCCAGAATGTAGTAGACCTGACATGGACATAAGAGGAAAGTGGTCCGTAGACAGACATGAGACATTAGGGAGAGAGGACCCTGCCCAGGAGAGCTTACATTCTAGAGGAACGGAATACAACAAGTGGACACCATTGTAGATGGTAAAGCTGGATTAGTCCTCAGTACCACCTTATCAGTGTAGATATTCACAAAGGGTCCTTTACACCATAACACTTGTAGTTGGCCTCCTATTCTTTGGGCAGAAGTAATTAGCACTAAGAGTACCAGCTTTCAGTGTAAGCCACCTTAGGGAAACCTCTTGTAAAGGCTCAAAGTGATGAGAGATTACAGCGTTGTGAACGAAATTCAGGTCCCGTGGTGCAATAAAGGACAATACCAGGACTAATTCACTTTGCTGCTTGGGGGGAAAAAAAGCTGATATGATCTTATTTCATAATAGACCATCAAAGGGTTGTTGTTTGTTTTTGACAGTAGAAGTGTCAATCTTCTTCTCTGAAATGTCTTTATTTCTGGGCAATGACTGCTCCATGCCATTTACAGATCGGCTCTCTAGATTTGGATGAAGAAGCCGGACTTTGAGCTGGATATTTAGCATCTAGCAGCGTGTAACTTTCTGAGGGCACCTTCAACGGGAGCAGTGCCAACCTCTAGAGCAGGTCTGTCCAACCTGCGGCCCTCCAGGTGTTGTGAAACTACAAGTCCCAGCATGCCCTTCCAGGTATCAACTGATTGTCTACCAGCAAAGCAATGTGGGGCTTGTAGTTTCACAACACCTGGAGGGCCGCAGGTTGGACAGGCCTGCTCTAGAGCAAGCAAGGCCCAAGTCTCCACAAAGCAGCAGGGTGGTCCTGAAGGCACGGCATGAAAAGAATGTTCTGCTGGGGTCACACCCGGAAATGGTCTTCAGTTCCTTCAGACTTAAGATCAATAGAGAATTTTTGCTGCATTTACTGTGGTTACTTGTTTATTACCCCACTCTGTGTGTTATTGTTACTTGGGTATATCCCATTCGCTAGGACTGCCAAGGAATCTGAAGAGGGGGGAAAAATCTGTTAATTTACTGTCCTCAAAGGACTCCATGACCTCCCCGACCTCCCCCAATATTCACACCCTCATGGAGTATTAGATCTCTCTCAGAAGTAGCTTGGGAAGGAGGGTACACGCTTCTTCTCCTGCTCCGCGAAATAGGAATCTAACCCATTTGTTAGGGCTCGAATGGAGTCCTTCCAGGAGACAAAATTAATAGGTAAAAGTAATTTGTTTATTTCTCAATATCATCATCATCAACTATTTATATAGCGTCACTAATACAGAGAACTCATTCACATGAGTCCCTGCCTCACTGGGGCTTACAGTCTAAATTCTCTAACACACACACAGAAAGACTAGGATCAATTTGTTGGGAGGAAACCGGAGCACCCAGAAGAAACCCACGCAAACACAGGGGAGAACATACAAACTCCACACAGCTAAGCCCATGGTCGGGAATCGAACTCATGACCCCAGTGGCGTGATGCAGAAGTGCTAACCACTAAACCACTGTGCTGCACCAATATAACACGTTCAATCAGATTAGGTTTAAGTAATCTTGTTAAGGAAGCACCTATGTACCAATTTCCAAAGGATACAAAAGACTTACAATGAATATTCCATACAATGACACATAACTATTATATATCCATTAGTAGTAATTGCTAAAAAAAAACAAAAAAACATTGATGTATGAAAGGTCTATTAGGAATTCAAAATAAAGTTGATAACAATATACTTAGATTTAGGGGCATTACTGTAAATCAAACCACAGTGGTGTAAAGTATTTAACTTAAAAATCCAAAACGTCTCCCTCTGTGCAAGAGATCAACCTCCTGTCATCTAACATGACCCACTCCTATTGTTTGTTTATTAACATAGCACCAGCATATTCCATAGCGCTTTACAACTGAATACCACAGTAATATAAACAATACTGGGTAATATAGACAGAGGTAAGAGGCCTCTGCTCGTAGCTTACAAGCTATAGATCCTATGTATTTGTATATTTATACATTTAAATGTGTTTACTATATAGTATCATAAGTCCTATATATAACACACACAGACTCCTGGAAATTAGGCGCCATCAGTCAGTTATTTGACGCTTTGGCTTCTGGATGTTTCCGGGATTGATAAAAGGAAAATTTCTGTTTACTCCTGGCAGGGATTCTGTGTCTTCTCTTTTGGACCCCGTTGACAGTATGTATACCCTGGAGGAGCAACGTGTACACAGCCCCCCCACATCACTGGTGCCCAGGATACATGCCATATTTACACACAAACTGCAGCACATCAATCCGCTGGTCCCAGGATACTTCTGCCAGACAGAGGACAGCAAACGCTGTAAGTCCTTTCCATGTCTCATCCTTTGTCTCTGTCTCTCCCGTCCTCCCTCTCTTCCTCTTTCCCTTTTACCCCCCTCTCTCTCGCACCCCTCTCTCTTGCCCCCCCTTCACTCTCTCGCACCCCCTTCTCTCTCTTGCTCCCTCTCTCTCTCACCCCCTCTCCCTCTATCTTTACCCTCTCTCTCACCCCCTTTCTCTCTCACCCCCTCTCCCTCTATCTTCACCCTCTCTCTCACCCCCTTTCTCTCTCATCCCCTCTCCCTCTATCTTCACCCTCTCTCTCACCCCCTTTCTCTCTCACCCCCTCTCCCTCTATCTTCTCCCTCTCTCTCACCCCCTTTCTCTCTCACCCCCTCTCCCTCTATCTTCACCCTCTCTCTCACCCCCTTTCTCTCTCACCCCCTCTCCCTCTATCTTCTCCCTCTCTCTCACCCCCCTTCACTCTCTCACCCCCCTTCACTCTCTCGCACCTCTCCCTCTATCTTCACCCTCTCTCACCCCCTCTCCCTCTATCTTCACCCTCTCTCACCCCCTTTCTCTCACCCCATCTCCCTCTATCTTCCCCCTCTCACCCCCTTTCTTTCTCGCACGCTCTCTCTCTCACCCCCTCTCCCTCTATCTTCTCCCTCTCTCTCACCCCCTTTCTCTCTCACCCCCTCTCCCTCTATCTTCACCCTCTCTCTCACCCCCTTTCTCTCTCACCCCCTCTCCCTCTATCTTCTCCCTCTCTCTCACCCCCCTTCACTCTCTCACCCCCCTTCACTCTCTCGCACCTCTCCCTCTATCTTCACCCTCTCTCACCCCCTCTCCCTCTATCTTCACCCTCTCTCACCCCCTTTCTCTCACCCCATCTCCCTCTATCTTCCCCCTCTCACCCCCTTTCTTTCTCGCACGCTCTCTCTCTCACCCCCTCTCCCTCTATCTTCACCCTCTCTCACCCCCTCTCCCTCTATCTTCACCCTCTCTCACCCCCTCTCCCTCTATCTTCACACTCTCTCACCCCCTTTCTCTCACCCCCTCTCCCTCTATCTTCACACTCTCTCACCCCCTTTCTCTCACCCCCTCTCCCTCTATCTTCACCCTCTCTCACCCCCTCTCTTTCTCGCACGCTCTCTCTCTCGCCCCCCCTTCACTCTCTCTCTCACCACCACCTCTCTCTCACCCCCTTTCTTTCTCACCCCCCTCTCTCTCTCGCACGCTCTCTCTCTCACCCCGTCTCCCTCTCTCTTCACCCTCTTAGGCAAATCAACCTATAAATCATATGTGTTCCAAATCTTTTATACATATACAAGTCAATTAACTTCAAAATTTGTATTTGGAAGTGGAGGAGTCAATAAAAATGCAGTTTATTGTTATTTCCAGGAACCAGTAGCGTTAGTTTTATCCTCACTGCAACGGAGATTTGTAATTCTTTAGTTTAAGTGGTTCATTAATTTATTATTATTGTGATAATGGTCAATATTGGAAGCTTACAAGTATTTAATCAGTATAATTGCAGTGGGAGTCTCAATGTTCAGCACAATCAGTGTTAACAGATTAACTCCTCCAAAGACTTCCAGATGTCTATTAATAGAAATTCAAAAACTGCTGCTCCAGGTGTATGGGAAATAATAGGAACATTCGTAATACATCCAATAATTCTACCAAGGTGTCCAAATATCAGACTATTAGATAAGTAGTAACCGTAAATATTGCTGGTGAACTCCCCTTTATAAAGTGATCGGAATGACTACAAATGACTTCTGCATAGTTTATTGTTGGGACAGAGAAATCCCCTTTGTTTTGCAAATTTCGTTTGAATGAGAAATGTAGAAAAATGTGAATTTGTTGATTATACGACGTCTCTGTACTCTCTCTCCAGCCATCGCCAGCTTCATGTCGGGGTTGTCTTCAGTGAGGGCAGAACTTTTGGGGTTCCTCACACACACACTTCTTGGTGACGAGCTGGCGGCTGAGTACCTCATACTGCACCTCATCTCCACTGTGTGAGTATTGATAGTTACTGTACTTGTCCTCCTGGTTAAATCACATGCGGTTAATGTTCTACTGGTAACTCGCAGATACGTATAATACGTTTCACAGTAATATGTTTTAGTGAAAGCTTTGATCCTTGGATCTCCAACACATCCTGGTGACTGTCACAGTGATGGAGTAGATCCTCCTACTGTCTCCTGAACTCCTAGAGTGTCGTCCTCCCTGAACCCTTTCTCGCTTTCTCCTTCTCTGAATTTCACTCCATTCGTCTTTTGTTCTTGTCACCTCCGTATCACTGACATTTACTCCCTTGCCCCCCCCCCCTCCTTCCTCATAGTTCCACAATAATTTTACTGTCCCACTTCCTCTCTGCTGACCTACCCTCACTTACCAACAGTACTACTGTCTCTAAACTCCTCACGCCCTCCTGATCCTACAGTCTCTCACCCACTGTGACAGTCACTCCCTCGGCCTAGTCTTCTCCCGCCAGAGATATTGTACTCTCTGATCTCCTTCTCAATCTCCCTAACCCAAATACCCCAACGTTTCTCTACTGCCCTGGACATAGCAGCCTTAGCTGCCCCCCTTCATCTCTGTCACAGCAAACCGCAGCTCTGACATTCCGCGCAGTCACCACCTTCAAAACTGCTTCTGCTCTGAGAAGCACAAATGGAGGAATTCCCGCTCCGATGCTGACTTCATCCAATTATTTTAAATTATTTCGTTTTTCCTAGTACTCCACCCTCTCCCTCTCCAAACAAACCTACTTCAAATCCCTCATCTCCACTCTGTCAAACAGTCCGTGCCGCTTCCTCGTCACCTTTTAATTCGCTTCTCTGTTCCCCCCTTACTGCTCTTCCCTTCCTCCATCTGCCACTTACATTAAAGACAAAAGTGAGAATCCACCACAAAATCTCCTACCAAGTCCTCCTTCGGCCACTACTACCACCTCTACGCTGGCGAAATCCAAATCTACCTTTCCGCCCATCACCTGTCACCTTCTTTCCTAATCATCATCTCCACCTGGATGACCGAACACTTCCTCAAACTTATAATATCCAAAGAGGAGTCTTTCCCCCCTCCCAACGCCCCCTCCCCCCCTGCATCTCCCTCACAGACGAGAACATCTCTCACCCCCGCTGCTTTCATGTCATCCTTGACTTTGCCGTTAGGTTAACCCCACACACTCAAATATATATATTTTGTGTATATAGCGTGTGTTTATATGTAAATATATTATTAGTCTGCTCTATTCGCAGTCCTAAAACAGTAGCTGTGAGGAAGATGTATAGACAGAGACCTGTCTACATGTAAAGCAGATTGTACAGCTGGCCGACTATGGCTAGAACATGAAGCAACTTACCTATCCATAGGGTGCGATATCTTATTCTTTGTCTTCTGATATGACAGATACGCCCGAAGAGATGTTCTCCCCCTGGGAAAATTCTCACTAAACCTCAGTGGTTGCCCCCGAAATGGCACTTTCAGCAAACATCTGTATGGCATCGTGCAGCAGCTGGTGCCTGCGGTAAGATGGCCGCGGTCTGCCAGGAAGCGACAGACATTGTGTCTGGGATGAGAGTTCTCCAGTTCTAATGTCGTTTGTTTCATTTCCCTGCAGTCTCATTACCTTCCCATGACCATAGAAAATATGAACACTCTGCGCTTCGTCCCCCGTAAGGATTATGCTGCCAACCGGCTGGTGAGCGGCCTCCTCCAGTTGTCTTCTCAGACCTCCTTGGTGGTGGATGAGACCCTGCTGGAACAGGGGCAGCTGGACACTACGGGTCGGTATTATTTCTGTAACTGGATCTTCCATTCTCACAGGCGCTTGGATACAACTTGGCAACGTTTAGGTTCTAGTTACTGTATAATATCACATGGTACCTGGCAAGGACGTGTAGGTGCCATTACTCTTTATTATCTCTCTGAATCCTGTGCTTGGTAATCTATCAAAACTAACCAAAGCCAACCCATGTCCATGTGATGAGCTTTATTTATGATATTGGCTGTGATTTAAGGATTACCAGAAATCCACTTGCTTTATAAATATAGTCAAACTTGGATTTCCTCAGTTTCAGAAAGAAAAAGATTAACTATCTGTTTTATAAATGTCCCCCTGCCTGGTAGTGATATCATGCCCAATACGTCACCCCGTTGTCTGTAAAATAGACCAGTGCAGGGTAGATCTGATACTCACTATAGATATACATGCTCTGTTTGTATGTGAAAGGGAAGCTGCCTGTATGGAAATTGTTCCTCCTGTGCAGTTTTACATGTTTATTTTCTTGCTTTATACATTAAACCTCCACTAATAATCTGTGTGAGACCTGTGTAACGTGCGTTGTAAACATGTATAAAGACACTGAATACAACTGTCACAGCCTCGTTTTGTTGTCTGTCCTCCAGGAGTTCTCAATGTCACAGCTCTGGGAAACGTGATCACCTGGCAGAAGGTCGATTATGACTTCAGTTACCATCGGATGGAATTTCCCTGTAATATTAATGTCCTTGTTACCTCTGAAGCCAGGTCACTGCTTCCAGTAAGTATCTCACGTATAATGTAATATAAATGTGCACATGATAAATGAATCCTTAAATGAACCCACATTAGCTGTATGTTACCTTCATCTCTTTTGTTCTAAACTGAAGTGAAAAATCATAATTTTTTTCATGTAGAAAACAAAGTTTATTTTCATTTTGAGGACTGCTGCTTCCAGTTTTATAGAACATCCCCCATAATGTTCATATTAAACAGTATAAGTTCCAGTCTGGTACTTCTTACACACTAAGATTGTCATGAAATACAGGTGACATAATTATTGTGAGGTCACCATTGTCTGTCTGACGTGGAAGGGGGGGTATGACGGTGGGAGAGGGGGGTATGACGGTGGGGTGGTTGGGTATGACGGAGGGGGAGGGTATGACTGATTCATCTCTACTTTGTAGTGCTAAATTACTAAGGATTCTGGGCCATCTTCATAATTTTTGTTGACCTACTACTGGCCCTGCATGCACTAACATATTTCCAAGAGGATTCAAACCACTTTGCACACTAATTTCTAATCTTTTGCACTTCTATATTCTTTTAGTAAATTCGCCTAGTCTGATATCCGATATTTGCCTAATTTTTAATAATAATTATTAATAAAGTTGATTTTAATGAAATTAAAAATCTTTTCATGGACAGGAGTGCCCCACACACTACTTTTTTCAGTTGATGTCTACCATCAATTGATTCCTTTTTATATTCTAGATTCGTCTAGTTTAGGGAGCACCCCCTCATATAACATATGATATCTACTGAGGTTTGTCCTTGCTTTAGAGCGGATTGACAATCTTTTTCTCTCTCCAATATACGATACTGAAGTCTGTCTCAAACTCTACAATCCAGCTCAGGCTTTTTGTATTATTTGATACATTATATATAGTTATATATTAAATATCGGACATTACATTATATATTCATTTTGGCATTAATTATTGATTATTGGGAAATCTTTTTCAATATATTCAATACCTGTTTGGGGTCAGGCTCAATACATCTTCCAATTAGAGATCTATCAAAATGACTACTTTTAATTTACAAGCGGACTTGAATCAAAGATGTGACAGATGGAAAAATAGTCTAGGGTCCATCTTTCCAGATGAAGGGGATGGTGACATCTATGAAACTAATAATTCATGGATGAATGATCTTGACAAACTAAAGGTTCTCCTCCAGAAACAATCAAGAACTTGGTGGAATTTAACAAGTACAGAAATGTACTTGTGATTGACTCTTAATATGTACATAAACTACTGTATTGAATATATCTGAACTTCTTCAATAAAATATGTTTAAAAAAAAAAAAATAGCTTTGACAGGAGACATAGTTTGGCTCCACATGGTGAAGGATGCAAAGTTCTTTCCTCCCTGCAAAATCTGACGTATTAGGTTTACTTTGTTGCTCTAATCCACTTTGTTTATGAAGAACTCCTTTAAACATCTAGAGGTATATTTACTAAACTACAGGTTTGAAAAAGTGGAGATGTTGTCTATAGCAACCAACCAGATTCTAGCTGTCATTTTGTAGAATGTACTAAATAAATGTTAACTAGAATCTGATTGGTTGCTATAGACAACATCTTCACTTTTTCAAACCCGCAGTTTAGTAAATGGACCCCCTGGAGTGTGTTGGACCTCTTTCAAGTCCCTGGACATGGACAAATACACCACTAACCTATTGCCTCCCTGTGGCTGACACTGCTAGTCCAGATCTCCAATGCCCAGAGAAGATATCCTGAGAGAGCTGCTGCTTGTCTGGAGGACTGGTAGCCAGTCTGATCAAGTCTGTGGCTAGATCACTTATAAATAACTTATTGTATAAATATATTTAAATAGTACAGTGCGCTAATTTATATCATGGCAAATGTACTGATTTTGATACTGTTATATTTGTGCATTAGAAATGTTCTGAATTCTGCTGCAATAGCCATTTGTTAGAGGAAGTCTGTTTTGCTGATAGCAGGAAATGCAAAGTAAGTAATTTCATGTGAAGTGACAAACACTGGCTTTAGTCTGTATACACAGCAGGGGGCCGCTGCCTTTCTGTCCTGTGTGGCTTTTCATCCTGCATCTCAGAACCTGTCCAAATAAATGCAAGAAGCAAGTGATTGAGGATATCGCAGATTGATGTACGTTTTGTTAAAGCTTAAATTGCTTTGGCTCCACAGTTAAAGGATATTTCACTTTTAACCATAATCTACACTGAGGAACTACAGGGGGGTTGCAGAGGGAGAGGGGTCTGTCAGGATGTTTAGATTAACAAGTTAACTAGTAAAGTGCCAACTCCCACGCTCCCCACCTACAATTTCATGGAAGCAGTGTCCCCAGATGGAATTGGAGAAAAGGATTTATCATGAGTATAAAAAATTATATTATTACATCCTAATGATTTATCAGTCTTTGTGGAGCCATCTCGGATCAGGGGGCTGGTTTACCCCCTGCCAAGATTTGTGTCAAAATCTGTATAAAAGGAGCTCTGTTTGACCATGTAAGACATTATACCATCTGTACTTCTGGAGAACCCTTGTACCTTAAACTAGTGGATTTAACTGTCCTTATAAGGGCTATTTGAGCTAACAAAACATAACTACTTACCCTGCTGTAATTCCTGTGACCTGCAGTTTACACCAAATGTAATCAGTTATCTGGGTGTTCTGTGGTTAAGCCCCAACATTCCAGTACCAACGCTCCGGCCGCTACCTTCATCATCAGCTATTTATATAGCGCCACTAACTACACAGAGCTGTACATAAAACTCGCTCACATCAGTCCCTGCCCCATTGGAGCTTACAATCTAAATTCATTAACACACGCCCACAGTGTGGGAAGAAACCGGAGCACCCGGAGGAAACCCACGCAAACACGGGAAGAACATACAAACACAGATAAGGCCATGGTCGGGAATCAAACTCAGGTCCCCAGTGCTGTGAGGCAGAAGTGCTAACCACCAAGCCACCATGCTACCTTGCAGCTCGGGCCAGTATGCTGGGCCAGGGTTAACCATCCACCGTAACCCTGATCTAAAGGAAGGGGGTCAGAGGTACCAGCACAGGTTTAGCGAAAGTTTACCGAGAAGGAACCCGTTCTAGGTGCCAGTGTAGGAGCCTAGTGGTGGCTGCAGGCTCCTACTACTGCAACAGGAGGGGCGTAATTTGGGATAAAATAAGGGGATGGTGGCAAGGCAAGCCCAGCCGGTTCTCAGCAACACAACAGACAGGGTGGCATAGGCAGTGCCTCATACTTGTGCTGTGCTGCCGTATCTAAATAGGCACATGGCCGCCCGAAGAGGGATACTGTCCGCAACTGCAGAGGTGGTCTGATAGGACCTCCCACCACATAGGTGAAGGCTGTCATTAATAACACGCTTGGGGTTCAGCGTGACATTGGGGCTAGAGAAGAACAGGAATCCTGGAGCTCGTAGTCTCCACCTTGACCCCCTGCATCTTGCAGATAATTCAGCCATGAGCGGCTAGCACAGTAGAGTAGGGATGGTTCACTCCTCTGGGTTGGAAACTGCTTCACTATCAGTTGTGCTTAACTGGAGAGAGAAAGATAAGGGGCGCTACCATTTGTTACTGCTTTTTCAATAGCCTCTTCGTCCCTATTTATAAGGGCTGTTGCTATCCTCAGGTTATTTCATTATCCTTAACCTCAACATATAGTGCCAGGAAATTACGTAGCGCTTTCAGTGGGTGCATAGTCCCTGATTTACTGTATTTTATATATGTAATTGGCTCTGGATCTTCGTATACCTGTAATAATGCCTCTATACCCTGGGGGCAGGGTACGCTGTGAGTTATGGCAAGCGGCAATCAAGGGTGTCGCCCACATCTGCTTAAGTTGCATCCTGCCATTATGTGGGAAACACACTACTGCAGCCAGATTCGGAAGACATAGGATTACTAATCCACATCCAGTACTGCTGGCGATGCATCATCAACTCAGACTCCTCAACCTCCAACTGACCTGGTTTGTCCCAATAAAGAGTCCGCCCCATCCCTCTAAGAGGTCTTACATGCTATTACATCTTCTGAAAAAAGGGTTACAGATAAATTTGGAGAGGCACAGGCCGACCTCTGATTAATTTGCCAATTTCCAAAAGATTTGTGAGAGGGTTGTTGAAACAGAACAGAGCATCTCTATAATTGAGGTTAATATGACTTCTGTGAAGGGGAAGATTACTATCTTGGCGACACAAATCAGTTGTAAGCTGAAATGTCAGATGTGGAGTGCAGGCTACAGCGTAATAACCTGACATTGGTCGGATCCAATCTGGAATCCTTCTTTAAAAATTGTCTTATCCGGATGTTTGGTAAGGAAGCCACATCTCCCGACTTCTGTGGTAAGGGCCCATTGCCTCCCACCACAGCCACCTCAGCCAGGTGCCCTGTCGTGTACCTTTATTGTGAAGCTTCTGCACTGCAAAGATCAGGACGCTAAAGTCAGAATAATAAGGTTGCGGGGGTCCTTAAAATATGAAAATCATAGTGTCTGTATTCCTCCTGAGGTCCAAAAAGCTGTTCTCTGTTCACGCAGGTTAAGAAGCAGTGGCGTGAGCTGCAGATTCAGTGGCGCGAGCTGCAGCTTCAGTGGCGTGAGCTGCGGATTCAGTGGCGTGAGCTGCGGATTCAGTGGCGTGAGCTGCGGCTTCAGTGGCGTGAGCTGCGGCTTCAGTGGCGTGAGCTGCGGCTTCAGTGGCGTGAGCTGCGGCTTCAGTGACGTGAGCTGCGGCTTCAGTGGCATTGAGCTGCAGGTTCAGTGTCATTGAGCTGCGGCTTCAGTGGCGTGAGCTGCAGATTCATTGGCGTGAGCTGCGGCTTCAGTGGCATTGAGCTGCGGCTTCAGTGGCATTGAGCTGCGGCTTCAGTGGCGTGAGCTGCAGGTTCAGTGGCGTGAGCTGCAGATTCAGTGGCGTGAGCTGCGGCTTCAGTGGCGTGAGCTGCGGCTTCAGTGGCGTGAGCTGCGGCTTCAGTGGCATGAGCTGCGGCTTCAGTGGCGTGAGCTGCGGCTTCAGTGGCATTGAGCTGCGGCCTCAGTGGCGTGAGCTGCGGCTTCAGTGGCATGAGCTGCGGCTTCAGTGGCATTGAGCTGCGGCTTCAGTGGCGTGAGCTGCGGCTTCAGTGGCATGAGCTGCGGCTTCAGTGGCGTGAGCTGCGGCTTCAGTGGCATTGAGCTGCAGGTTCAGTGGCGTGAGCTGCAGGTTCAGTGGCGTGAGCTGCAGATTCAGTGGCGTGAGCTGCGGCTTCAGTGGCGTGAGCTGCGGCCTCAGTGGCATTGAGCTGCAGGTTCAGTGGCGTGAGATGCAGATTCAGTGGCGTGAGCTGCGGCTTCAGTGGCATTGAGCTGCGGCTTCAGTGGCGTGAGCTGCAGGTTCAGTGGCGTGAGCTGCAGATTCAGTGGCGTGAGCTGCGGCTTCAGTGGCGTGAGCTGCGGCTTCAGTGGCGTGAGCTGCGGCTTCAGTGGCATTGAGCTGCGGCTTCAGTGGCGTGAGCTGCGGCTTCAGTGGCATGAGCTGCGGCTTCAGTGGCGTGAGCTGCGGCTTCAGTGGCATTGAGCTGCAGGTTCAGTGGCGTGAGCTGCAGATTCAGTGGCGTGAGCTGCGGCTTCAGTGGCGTGAGCTGCGGCCTCAGTGGCATTGAGCTGCAGGTTCAGTGGCGTGAGCTGCAGCTTCCTTATTCTTTGCAATTCTTTCTAGACACTGGCTGACTGTGGATGGCTCAATTATTTTCCTCTCCTCAAGATATGGCCGATTTGTTTAGAAAGAAGACTGTCACGTCCGCTGGTCAGAGTCTGCAATTCATAGTAACCAAGATATCATTTATATAATCCAATTATCCTGAGAATAATTTGTATGTTTTATGTGTAATTAAACTTCCTGTTTATTGTCCCGGATGGTAATTTTTGTATGTACTGGATACTCACTAGCAGCGAGTTAAGTGACCTATTTGAATCCAGGGAGAGCCGACTAGATAACTAATTGCTGAGCTAAAGATTTACTGTAGCTCTGCCATTTAGAAAAGTCTGCTTTTGGTTTTAGGTTAAGCGATTAGTGAGTATAACACTGTTGGAATGGTTCTACGGGGAGGGACGTGTTGGAGGAGAGTGTTTGGGAACTGTTAGTTTTGGATTGAATATTTCAGATATCCCATATATCATATTTATTTATGAATCATGTAGGATGCATTGTGTTATGTTTGCTACGTGTGGCGCCTCCTCTGGATGCGATAGGTGACTGTTTGCTGTTTCCTCTTCTATCCTGTCAACCAGTTTTTACTCTGGCCCAAAATGACTGAGGGTGATTCTATGTTGGGGCCGCTCCATCTGCTCACTTGGAATGGGAGAGTTCTAAATAACAAGGTCAAGAGGTACCTGATGCTGAGACTATAAAATATAACCCAGATATATGGCCCCCAGTGTCCTCCAGTATGACCGGGATGGGGCTGATTGCAGTCTTTACTTCTGAGAGCATGGTGCCATCCGGGCAGACAGCAATCTGGTGGGGTTGCCCTGGGTAAGCCGCACACCAAGGAAAAATGTGGCATGGAAGCAGTTATGATTGTGCTGGATATAGGGGATGAGGTGCTTTCTCCTATCAGCAGTAGCACCTCCCCCTTTGGCGGGATTCTGTACAGGAAAGCCCGCCATTGGTCACTTGTCCCTCACCTCTGCGGTACCTGGTTACTGGTCTGGATATCCTGTGTGGTCTATGAATGTGCTCTCCTCCAGCTCTTTCGTACTCCATTTACTATCACTGTACTCTTTTCTTGTTTTTTCTTTTGAGTATTGACTTATTTGTCACTGTACTCTGTATGGGTATATATACACTGGTTATCTGGTTACAAGGGCACCTGCCAAGGGGTGGGATATATTGGGCAGCAAGTGAACAGTCAGTTCTTGAAGTTGATGTGTTGGAAGCAGGAACAATGGTGGGAAAGTGTAAGAATCTGAGCGACTTTGACAAGGGTCAAATTGTGATGCTTAGAGGACTGGTAGATACTAAGTGCTGCGTACCGGAACACCCCACAAAACCTGCCGTGTTGGAGATGCTCTTACCCAAAGTGTTCCAAGGAAGGACAATCTGTGAACCGACGACAGGCTCATGGGTGCCCAAGGCTCATGGATGCTTGTGGGGAGCGAGGGCTAGCCCGTCTGGTCCAATCCCACAGAAGAGCTACTGGAGCACAAATTGGTTAATGCTGGCTATGATAGAACGGTGTGAGAACACACAGTGCATCACAGCCTGCTGCGTAGCTGCAGACCGGTCAGAGTGCCCATGGTGACCCCTGTCCACCCTCAAAAGCGCCTGCAATGAGCATGTCCGCGGCATGTAGCAATGAAAGGTGGTCTGATCTGATGAATCGTGATTTCTTTTACATAATGTAGACGGCCAGGTGTATGTGAGTTGTTTACCTGGGGAAGAGATGGCACCAGGATGCACTATGAGAAGAAGGCAGCCGGCGGAGGCTGTGTGATGCTCTGGGCAATCTCCTGCTGGGAATCCTTGGGTCCTGGCATTCATGTGGATGTTACTATGACACGTACCACCGACCTAAACATTGTTACAGACCAGGTACAGCCCTTCATGGTAACTTTCAGCAGGATAATGTGCCCTCCACACTCATGTTCCTCAACCCATTCCTGGACAATTTTTTCAAAGAGTTTAAAGTGTTGACTTTGCCTCCAAATTCTTGACCTCCCTCGTTAAAGTCATTTGGTTGGCTGTTGAACTTTCATTGTATAAATTCTGGTTGTGTTTGGTAGATGATACCATGAATCACAAAATGTTTATGTAAAATAGAAAGGACATTAATAAGTATAACAACATTTGTGATCACTGGTACAAACTAGAGTTGTGACCTTGAATGGGAAGCAGATATCCATCCTTACTCTCTCCTTCCAGGGTACGCTTAGCCTGGTGCTGCATACTTAAATACGTAGCCAGTGTTTATATGCTGTATTCTTATTAATTCATCACAAATTAATCAGCTCAATAAACAAATAAGATGTTTGAGTTAATTGGGAGACACCTCTCAATATTTGTGACATTGGTGCCTTGTTATTATTTTGTGCTGTTTATCAATATGTTCAATAAAAATACATGATTTTAAAAAAAGTAGCTGCTTAGTATATTCTACAAGATTTTTTTAGGTACAAACAAGGAGACTGGAAATAAATATATCATTCACTCGAATAGATGATAATAGATTAGATGTAATGAAACCGTTGTTTCAGCCATCGTTCTGTCAATGTGAAATAATTTCTGGCCACTGGCAAACTGTTTCTGGCAGAGAAAGGGTTAAGGGCGTTGCAGATACTACATTACAAAACATGCAAATGGCCACATTTTCACTGCGTACTTATTTAAGGTGTATGTGGAGAAATTCTTTATGAAACGATGGTAAGATCTGGAGCTTACCAGGAGAAATCTCATACAACCGATGTGTAGGATATGCCCCAACATGAACAATGTTATTGCAGCAGCACAGTCATTTAAATATAAATAAGACAAATGCAGCTGAAATAACACAAAAAAAGTGACAACATTCTGTTAGCGGAGCTTCTGTCTGTATAGATGAGATGTTGTGAGGGAGGTTTTGTCATCACAGTGGAGAGTGAAATGTTCTCTTTCAAACTCTTCTCACTTTAGACGCTGATTTTACCATTTAACAGCTGAATGTGTATCTGGGCCGGAGTGATTTGTGTTCTATCTGTAAACACGGATGTTATAGACAGTGAGAATCTATAGGCTGTATTATTAATGTGGATGTCTCGCTTCCTGGGGCACCCTGACCTGTTGCCTAGGGGTGACTTACTGCATTTACTACATTAGAGCTTGTACAGTATGTGGGATCTGGGCTCTAGAAGAATTTGGAGTACAGCGGACACTCCTAGACATGATCCAGAATAAAACTCTCTATTGTTCTTTATCAGTCAGATTGTCAGGTTCACTTGAAGCCGCGGACGACCCCTCCAGATCTGCAGCAGTACATGGATGCTCTGCTCTCTGCCGCTCTGCCGTCTCTGCTCAACAAGTTCCGCACCTACCTGAGTGTTCTGCGTCTTACAGATTACACCATCTCTGAGGAGGTTACCAAGGTACTGCTAATACTGATGGGCAAGTGTAGGTACATCTAAAAGACATTTTGGGGGCATGTGTGAGGGAGTTTTTGAGTACATGTGAATATGAGGGCTTGTGGGAGTCTGAGTGCATGTGGGTGCATTTTGGGGTAAGGGAGGTCTGAGTGGCATGTTAGGGGAGTTCTGGAGTACATGGGGAATCTTATATCAAGTGGAGGCCTGAGTACTGGCTGATGCGTTTTCTGGCATGTGGTTGAATTTTGAAGCAAGTGAGGGACATGTGGGAGCATTTTGGATGAGTGATGTGGGCGTGCCAAGGTCATTTTCATACGGTTTTTAATTCTTGAAATTATGAGTGATGCGCAGCCCTTTTGCAGGGTAGAGGCCCAAACATGCAGTCCTTGAAGTATATCTGGCTGCCCATCGCCAGTGTAAAGTGTTCACTCACTGCCCAGATATGGTAGCTCTATAAATCCAGCCCACAGTACCTTGATGAAATGTATACCAAGCACTTTTTACTATGTAAACCAGATAATCAAGCTTAGCTAAGAATAGTGATGTGATTCT
>NC_134407.1:536366-588866 GCF_038048845.1 Mixophyes fleayi
TACTGGGAGGGGTTGGTAGATGCTGGCATAGTGTTACTGGTGTAGATGCTGCCATAGTGTTACTGGTGTAGATGCTGCCATAGTGTTACTGGTGTAGATGCTGCAATAGTGTGTACTGGTGTAGATGCTGGCATAGCGTTACTGTGTAGATGATGACATAGTGTTACTGGTGTAGATGCTGGCAGATAGTGTTACTGGTGTAGATGCTGCCATAGTGTTACTGGTGTAGATGATGACCATAGTGTTACTGGTGTAGATGCTGGTATAGTGTTACTGGTGTAGATGCTGGTATAGTGTTACTGGTGTAGATGCTGGCATAGTGTTACTGGTGTAGATGCTGGTATAGTGTTACTGGTGTAGATGCTGGCATAGTGTTACTGCTGTAGATGCTGGCATAGTGTTACTGGTGTAGATGATGACATAGTGTTACTGGTGTAGATGCTGCATAGTGTTACTGGTGTAGATGCTGGTATAGTGTTACTGGTGTAGATGCTGGTATAGTGTTACTGGTGTAGATGCTGGCATAGTGTTACTGGTGTAGATGCTGGTATAGTGTTACTGGTGTAGATGCTGTATAGTGTTACTGGTGTAGATGCTGGCATAGTGTTACTGCTGTAGATGCTGGCATAGTGTTACTGGTGTAGATGATGACATAGTGTTACTGGTGTAGATGCTGCATAGTGTTACTGGTGTAGATGCTGGCATAGTGTTACTGGTGTAGATGCTGGTATAGTGTTACTGGGTGTAGATGCTGGTAATAGTGTTACTGGTGTAGATGCTGGCATAGTGTTACTGGCTGTAGATGCTGGCATAGTGTTACTGGTGTAGATGATGACATAGTGTTACTGGTGCTAGATGCTGCATAGTGTTACTGTGTGTAGATGCTGGTATAGTGTTACCTGGTTGTAGATGCTGGTATAGTGTTACCTGCGTGTAGATGCTGGCATAGTGTTACTGGCTGTAGATGCTGGTATAGTGTTACTGGTGTAGATGCTGGCATAGTGTTACTGGTGTAGATGCTGGATAGTGTTACTTGGTGTAGATGCTGGCCATAGTGTTACTGGTGTAGATGCTGGCATAGTGTTACTGGTGTAGATGATGACATAGTGTTACTGGTGTAGATGCTGGCATAGTGTTACTGGTGTAGATGCTGGCATAGTGTTACTGGTGTAGATGCTGGTATAGTGTTACTGGTGTAGATGCTTGGCTAGTGTTACTGGTGTAGATGCTGGTATAGTGTTACTGGTGTAGATGCTGGTATAGTGTTACTGGTGTAGATGCTGGCATAGTGTTACTGGTGTAGATGCTGGTATAGTGTTACTGGTGTAGATGCTGGTATAGTGTTACTGGTGTAGATGCTGGTATAGTGTTACTGGTGTAGATGCTGGCATAGTGTTACTGGTGTAGATGCTGGTATAGTGTTACTGGTGTAGATGCTGGCATAGTGTTACTGTTGTAGATGCTGGCATAGTGTTACTGGTGTAGATGCTGGTATAGTGTTACTGGTGTAGATGCTGCATAGTGTTACTGGTGTAGATGCTGGCATAGTGTTACTGGTGTAGATGCTGGACATAGTGTTACTGGTGTAGATGCTGGCATAGTGTTACTGGTGTAGATGCTGGCATAGCTGTTACTGGTGTAGATGCTGGCATAGTGTTACTGGTGTAGATGCCTGGCATAGTGTTACTGGTGTAGATGCTGGCATAGTGTTACTGGTGTAGATGCTGGTATAGTGTTACTGGTGTAGATGCTGGCATAGTGTTACTGGTGTAGATGCTGGTATAGTGTTACTGGTGTAGATGATGGCATAGTGTTACTGGTGTAGATGATGGCATAGTGTTACTGGTGTAGATGCTGGCATAGTGTTACTGGTGTAGATGCTGGCATAGTGTTACTGGTGTAGATGCTGGCATAGTGTTACTGGTGTAGATGCTGGTATAGGTGTTACTGGTGTAGATGATGACATAGTGTTACTGGTGTAGATGCTGGCATAGCGTTACTGGTGTAGATGCTGGTATAGTGTTACTGGTGTAGATGCTGGCATAGTGTTACTGGTGTAGATGCTGGGCATAGTGTTACTGGTGTAGATGCTGGTAATAGTGTTACTGGTGTAGATGCTGGTATAGTGTTACTGGTGTAGATGATGACATAGTGTACGGTGTAGATGCTGCCATAGTGTTACTGGTGTAGATGCTGGCATAGCGTTACTTGGTGTAGATGCTGGCATAGTGTTACTGGTGTAGATGCTGGTATAGTGTTACTGTGTAGATGCTGCCATAGTGTTACTGGTGTAGATGATGACATAGTGTTACTGGTGTAGATAGCTGGTATAGTGTTACTGGTGTAGATGATGACATAGTGTTACTGGTGTAGATGCTGCCATAGTGTTACTGGTGTAGATGCTGGCCATAGTGTTACTGGTGTAGATGCTGGCATAGCGTTACTGGTGTAGATGCTGGCATAGTGTTACTGGTGTAGATGATGACATAGTGTTACTGGTGTAGATGCTGGCATAGCGTTACTGGTGTAGATGCTGGCATAGCGTTACTAGTGTAGATGCTGGCATAGTGTTACTGGTGTAGATGCTGGCATAGTGTTACTGGTGTAGATGCTGGCATAGTGTTACTGGTGTAGATGCTGGCATAGTGTTACTGGTGTAGATGATGACATAGTGTTACTGGTGTAGATGCTGGCATAGCGTTACTGGTGTAGATGCTGGCATAGTGTTACTAGTGAATTATCCTCTAATATGGATCTTTCATGTAACGTTTGGCAGCTGTGAAGCAGCATCCAGATATCTTACCTTTCTAGCCATTTCCACTGCAGGAAGCGATCATAGTACATGCTGGTAAGGTAGCACTGGGAAGGGCTCTCGGCTCAAGAAATCATACACAGATCTACCTCACAGAGAGAAGAAGGATCTTTTTATTAAGCAGAACCATAATGTTGTTCTATTCCACAAACAAACTGTTGGGACTGTACAATTCCAACCTGTGTCTGATGAGTGTATTAGGAGTGTACACAGAACCACGAACCCTATCCACATCACATAGTGTTCAGGGTATGTAGATATATGAAAGATGTATCCACATCACAATAGTGTTCAGGGTATGTAGATATATGAAAGATGTATCCACATCACATAGTGTTTCAGGGTATGTAGATATATGAAAGATGTATCCACATCACATAGTGGTTTCAGGGTATGTAGATATATGAAAGATGTATCCACATCACACATAGTGTTCAGGGTATGTAGATATATGAAAGATGTATCCCACATCACATAGTGTTCAGGGTATGTAGATATATGAAAGATGTATCCACATCACATAGTGTTCAGGGTATGTAGATATATGAAAGATGTATCCACATCACATAGTGTTCAGGGTATGTAGATATATGAAAGATGTATCCACATCACATAGTGTTCAGGGTATGTAGATATATGAAAGATGTATCCACATCACATAGTGTTCAGGGTATGTAGATATATGAAAGATGTATCCACATCACATAGTGTTCAGGGTATGTAGATATATGAAAGATGTATACACCATCACATAGTGTTCAGGGTATGTAGATATATGAAAGATGTATACACATCACATAGTGTTCAGGGTATGTAGATATATGAAAGATGTATCCACATCACATAGTGTTCAGGGTATGTAGATATATGAAAGATGTATCCACATCACATAGTGTTCAGGGTATGTAGATATATGAAAGATGTATCCACATCACATAGTGTTCAGGGTATGTAGATATATGAAAGATGTATCCACATCACATAGGTGTTCAGGGTATGTAGATATATGAAAGATGTATCCACATCACATAGCCTATTCAATACTTTTTAATGTTGATAGACCCAAAAATAAAATAAACAAGTGGACTAAGACACGTATTTACGTCACAAAATCATGATGACAGTAGAGCAATGTGTCATGTATCATTTTATGGTATACACCTTCCCTAACTATCCTGAATGTTTGATTCCAAGACCATCATTTTATGGTATAACCTTCCCTAACTATCCTGAATGTTTGATTCCAAGACCAAGAGTGGAGTCTTTATTCTGAAGAACATTTAATATACGCCATAAAAAATATTCTGTGATTTGTATTCTGCCTGATTATCTGTCCCCTGGCATGTCTCAGGAAATCTATGGCATGAACTGTTAGTTAATCATTTATTGGGTGGACGCGCATCGAGGTCTGAGCTGTGTTCACACTGAGTCCTCCATTCTAAGCATTTCCTGCCTGGTGTGACATCTATTTTCACCGACATCCAGGCTGGAGGGAAATGAGATGAAAGAAGAGACTGCCCATGCTAGCGGGATGGCACTATTGTACATGCATATCATTTTAAGTACTAATTATCTTTATAAATCATGCTCTTAATCTATTGTATTTTCTCCTCGCTCCCTGACCTTTTCTTTCGGAATACACTATGATAACAATTGATGAACATACAATAATACAGAAAAGGACCCTGACCTCCTTATACCCCAGTATATCAGCTACAGGTTCACATGGATGCACAAGGTAAGGAGCAGTTATGTATATTCCTATAAGGATGTAGGTTGTCCAGTGTTCTCTATGTGAAGGTAACACCCTTATGGTGACATTGTCCAGAATATATAGGCTTCAGGACAGATGTAGGAATGGGGGATATTATAACATATTGTGAGGAGGGTGGTGGTGAGAGATAGTAGTAGTAAGTAGTTACTGAGGTCACTTACTCGCTCCCACTTCCATGATTATATGACACTTACTTTGCACAGTGAGAAAAAAGTTCTTTGTATGGACTGATCTCCAGCTTCTCTTCCATTTGGTGGGACAATATCTTGTCCGACTTCAGAGACATAAACTGGTGACTAGAGAAGGGAACAGTATGTAAAATATCTGTATCACTGTCATTTGTCCCAACACGATGAGATCGTTAAGTTCATGTCTTACCATAAATGTTACCTTAAACCTTTAACCTGAACTCTGCATCTCATCCCTGTTGAGTTTTCTGTAGATAAGTAAATTGGGCAATGTTCCCTACCTCCTGCCCAGCTAGTTTCTCACATCCTGTCCTGCCAAACTAGTTCCCTGTCTCCTGCCCCAGTTAGTTCCCTATCTTCTGCCCAGCAAGTTCCAGGACTCATGCCCAGGTGGTACCCTACCTCCTGTCCCAGCTAGTTCCCCCTTCCTGCTCCAGTTAGTTCCTCACCTCCTGCTCAGCTGATCCCCTAACTTCTGCCCCAGTGTGTTACTCACCTCCTGCCCAGCTAGTTCCCCATCTCCTTCCAGCTAGTTCCCCACCTCCTGCCCAGCTGGTTCCCTACCTCCTGCCCAAGCTAATTACTCACCTCCTGCCCCAGCTAGTTCCTCATCTCCTGCTCAGCTAGCTCCTGATCTCCTGCCTCAGATAGTTCCCCAACTCCTGCCCAGCTAGTTCCCCTTCTCCTGCCCCAGCTAGTTTCCCACCACGTGCTCCAGTTAGTTCCCCCATCTCCTGCCCCAGCTAATTCCTCTTGCCCCAGTTAGCTCCCCATCTCCTGCCCAGGTAGTTCCTCACCTCCTGCCCCAGCTAGTTCCCCATCTCCAGCCCCAGCAGGTTCCCCACCTCCTGCCTCAGTTAGTTCAATACCTTCTGCCAGCTAGTACCCTACCACCTGCGCTGCTACTTCCAAAACTCATGCCCAGATAGTACCAAAACTCATACCCAGCTAGTACCCAGGGCCGGATTAACCCGAGGCCGAACTGGCCTACAGCCCAGGGGCCTCGGGCATCCAGGGGGCCCTTGAAAGTGCTCAGCAGCATTAATGATCGGGCCGGGAGCGCCCCCGACTGAGGAGCTGTATTCACCTTACTGAGGAGATCTTGTGAGTCTCACTCTCACAAGATCTCCTCAGTAAGGAGCGTACAGCGCGCCAGGGAAGGACTGCAATGCCAGGAGAGGAGAAGGAGGTAAGTGCCTTGGGGGCCGGCTCGGCTTATGGGAGGCCCCCTGGGCTAAGGGGGCCTCCTTTCCCTTAATCCACCCTGCTAGTACCCCACCTCCTACCAAGATAGTTCCCCACCTTGATGACGAGAAATAAAGTAGATAATCTGTGTTCTTCAAACACTTGTGAAGAATATTATTTTAGCCACTCTCTGGCATGTAGAGATATTTGCTGGACTAGTGACCTGACACTTACCTCTGGGGTGAGGTATTTCAGAATTATTTCCCTTCCCTTTTCTCCTAGTTTTTCATCCGGTGTAACTTCATACTCTGCCTGGAGAAGAAAGACATGGATTAAACTACATGGAGATAGTGAACAGGTGTTGGTGCAACATGTCCCAAAAAGGAAATGAAAGTTAAGATCGGTAAAAGCAGGGCCATCTTTTCCATTGGGCACGATTATTAGAATAAATAATCCTGCAAAAGAAAAAACCTGCAAAAAAAACCTTCAAGGGTCACTGAGCAAGTACATCTATCTATATCTATCTATATCTATCTAAATATATATATATATATATATATATAGTATATATATATATATATAGGGGCCCCGGTGCACGGCTTTGCCCGGGGGCCCATAATGTTGTTAAGATGGCCCTGGGTAAAAGGCAAAAGGAGAGGGTGAACTGTAAGATGGTAAGAGATGTACAACAGGGAGCTGATGGATGGCAAGCAATGGATTACAAAAGATGAACAGATGGCCAGGTGATAAAGGGAGACAACAAAAGGAAATGATGGATGGCAAGTAAGGTAAGAGATCCATCATTGGACCTGAGGAGAGGGTGCCGTAAGAAATCGTTGAAGCTCCTAAGGAATTATGTATATATAAATGTTATTCTCCATTACATTTACATTCCTGTAAAGACAAGATGGCAGAGAGGGGGGGCTCAATCTTACCACAGCGTCCAGGAAGTGGATCAGACACTCCAGCTCCGGCTGCGCCTCACAGAACTGGCGAAACAGAAGTCTCCCGATAGGCTGCTTTTCACACAGATTGTAATAGTCCTTCTCTGCAAAACACAATCACTCATCCTCTCCTGTAATAAGTCACTGTTCATGTTACATTTGGGGTAAAGGGAAAATAAAAACCATTCATAGGTACAATTCAGTACTGCCTTTTATTTAACTATAACTGTTTAGCTGTAGATAAAGCTTGTGTTCAGTATTTGTAATGTATTAATCTAAGTGGAGAAGGCCAGCACTACAGATCAATGAAACAGCGCCCCCTGGTTTCAGATTATTAAGGAAAAATAGAAATCTGCTCAGGGTGACAAAATATATTTAGTTTAAGGAATATGATTTATAGAAAGTATGGTCCCATGCACATAAATTATTGGCAATTTTCTGAGTTTTAAAATGACTTTTATTGCTTTTAATCACATTATACAAAAACTTCTATGGAAAAAGAAGGATAGAAAGGTAAGAGGGGAAGGGGAAGACGTCAAGATAGACTGGGACAAAACAAGATGAGCGGCTGCCATGAACACTACTCAAATCAGGGGTAAAGGCGGAATTTCTGGAGGAACAAAAGAAAGTGGTTTCTGCAATTACCCTGCAACACACACTCCGTGTATTGTTTTATGTAAATAATACTGATATGTTTGGTTGAGTTACAAAGTGTTGTTTAAAAATAAAACAAAAGATACAAAGCAAATACAATATAGATATTACATTTTCCAATAGGTCTGAATCTTCTCTCCAACCATGTATTTTATAAGTCACCAAAACCTCTCTCTCCAACAAGGTCTCTATTGTCCCTACCAAGCTCCTTATCTCCCCGCAGCATTACATATAATTGTAGTATAATGAGTGCTAAGAGCAATGTGAATGTTCCTATCAGTGTCAGAGCCCGGGAACAATGAGCAGATCCCACAAGTGCAGACTCTGCAGTGTCTCACAATAACATTCATGTAAAGTCAGACCGAGGCGTTTAGATGGTGCAGCCATGCTGGATAGTTAAACCCAGTTATAGAGTTATAAATAATATATTTTACACAGCACAGAATAATCTACAGTACGGATTTATGTCCTTTCAATGTTGTTGATTCAAACCTGGACGTTTTCTGTTGTCTTATGGTTGAAAAATATTTACAACAATCAGCTTTTCTGCAGCACAAAGGGCAGCAACATTGTGTCACCAGAAAACCAAAAAACCGCTAATAGCAATGCATTGAAATAATCTAATTATCAATTGGGGAAAGCAAAAAAAGTGTGATACTTTCTTTTCATTTTTTGTCTAATAATCCCACATGTGCTGACACAGGGAAATCCTGCAGATATGTCCTGTACTGAGGAGTGGGTTTAGTCAAACTGACTTGCAGGATAGCAATCGCTGGGTTACAGGGTGATAAGAATGGATAGAATTAAATATTTGTCACATGGGAACAAGTGGAATTTGTGTTCTCTTTGTACCCCAGCCTCCGAGATGGAGTTTATGACATAATCTATGTAACCAGACTCATTTTATTCATAACATATTTCCCTGAGGCCGCTTTTACCATTGATTTTCTGAATTCACCTGCGTCAGTGGGTAATACAAGAAGAGATACAGTGTATATTATCTGGTCACGCTGACATCATTTAAGTCCTTATTTCATGTTACTGAATGAGAGTCAGACCAATGTTTGGTGAGTCAATACTGAAATAATGGCATGTTTACTATGTTCATAAAGATCATGTTAATCATATGGAGGTGGGGAGTCTTATGGGTTAATGTCCAGCAAACATAAAGCGTTATTACCCTACAATAGTGAAACAGCGCATGTTGCATTTCCTCCATTCATCACAGAAGACCCCTAAACCACATCCCCAAATCCACGGCATGGCCAATCTCACCTGAATTTCTTCTCAGCTCTTCACACTGACTGATGTGTGGGAACTTCAGTATTTCCTTCCACTTTTTGCTTTTACCCTTGCGTTTTCCACCACCTCCTGCCAGAGACATAAAAAAGCATTATTGTTACCAAAGTGCTGGACAGTGGTCACATCAAGCTGGGCAGTGGTGGACAGTGGTCACATCAAGCTGGGCAGTGGTGGACAGTGGTCACAGCAAGCTGGGCAGTGCTGGACAGTGGACACTGGAAGCTGGGCACTGCTGGACACTGGAAGCTGGGCAGTGCTGGAGAGTGGTCACATCAAGCTGGGTAGTGCTGGACATTGGTCACAGCAAGCTGGGCACTGCTGGACACTGGAAGCTGGCCAGTGCTGGAGAGTGGTCACATCAAGCTGGGCAGTGCTGGGCAGTGGTCATAGCAAGCTGGACAGTGGATACTGGAAGCTGGGCAGTACTGGACAGTGGACACTGGAAGCTGGGCAGTGCTGGACAGTGGTCACAGGAAGCTGGGCAGTGCTGGACAGTGGACACTGGAAGCTGGGCAGTGCTGGACAGTGGTCACAGGAAGCTGGGCAGTGCTGGACAGTGGACACTGGAAGCTGGGCAGTGCTGGACAGTGGACACTGGAAGCTGGGCAGTGCTGGACAGTGGACACTGGAAGCTGGGCAGTGCTGGACAGTGGACACTGGAAGCTGGGCAGTGCTGGACAGTGGACACTGGAAGCTGGGCAGTACTGGAGAGTCCACTATGAAAATACAGTTTTTAACCATTAGCCCCCACCTACATCAATCTGTTGTAGATGAGCTCTCAGAAAACACATATATAATTCACCACCACACCCTTCATTGCCTACAAGGAGAACATTATATAGCTTCTCCGCAGGGATTTTAGAGGGTACTGTACAGAAATGTAGCCAAACTATCGCAGAGATTAAAGGGTTTGTGCAAAGTCACACAAAGAGGAGGATGGGATTGAAACCTCAAAGCTGTGCCCTGATGGGGCTGAATCTCTTTATTCCTGGCTGAGAAAGTTTCCATTGGACATTTTTAGGGATTATGTCCTGGACTGTGTCTCAGGGGTCTGTGCTGCATTAGCGTCTGAGTGAGGGGTAACACAGACCCCCTCTAAGAGAACACTGGAAACATGAATGAGACGAACAAATCTCAGGGCATCTACTCTGATACAAGTAACTCTTAATAACACAGCTTTACAGGTCCTGAAACATATCCCCATCATTGTGGCTCTGTATCATCTCTATGTATCTGTAAAAAGCAGAGGTCTCTTTTCTGGATGTCTGTGAAAGGGTGGACCTCCTATGTCACCCTGTCGTCTTGCTGGCTGTGCCTGCCTTGCCAGCATCCCCTTTCTTTATCCCAAATGAGCCATTTCTAAACACTATGGAGGGTGCTATGCTGCCACTACCAGGTTCTTCAAAGTAACCTGGAACCGCTTCCTTCTGGATAACGTTTTCTGCTAGTGCACCACCTTGCTGGGCACCTGGGCTGGTACCTCTGACATCTAGATCAGGGTTGATGTGGATGGTTTGCCCTAGCAACGAACCATAGCTGCAGGGTAACGGGCAGAATGGTATTACTAGACGCTGGGTCCCAAACATCAGAACAGCCGGATAACAGATTAGAGTGGTCTAATCTGTAGATCCAGGAATTACAGCAGGTATATAGGCATCAAAGCAGGATCTTGAAGTAGTGATGTCTATTGCTCAGAAAGGGTCCTTATAAGGAACGTTACACATTAGCTAGAGGTGCTAGTGATCATCCAGAAGTATAGATGGTATACACCCCGTTGACATACAAAATACAGCTCTTTTCATACAGTTTCTGACATATATGTTGGCAGGGGGTAATCCAGACTGCTGCACATACCTGGCACCAGTCTGAGATATCACATTGAAGGTTTAGCATCAGGATGCAATATATTCTCTAGCCTTGGATTTAACTCAATTTAAAGTTAACAAAATTTACATCAATCTGTGATTTCCCAAATGACTTGATGTTTCATTATTCAGATAGGTTCCCTATATCTCTAAGACACAGGATACACAGGATAAATAGAATAGCAACCCCTTTGTTCAGGCTAAAAAGATGTGATGGTCACTCTCAGATGAAAATACTTAATTAGCATGGGATTACAGAACCAATTTGCCTCCAGAATGGTATACTAACTCAGAAATCTATACATAAACAATATGAAAATAAATAAATGTACGCATTTTCAGCGCCAGTTACTAACCGGTGCCAAAGCATCAATACATTAAATAAAAAACATTACCTTTAATACATGTTTACATGCCCTAGTGCTGGGGCTTTAACCCATTTGCCCAGCAGCATTGAGTATTAACCCATTCGTGTTGAGGCAACCATCCTGACCATGTTGGAGGTGAGGGGCACCCGGCCACAGTGCATGTTTGTAACCTCTACCAGATAATATAAGTAGTAGCGCAGCTTCAAAGATACAGGATCATTTCAAATAGCTGCTTTTGCTTTAAACCGATGGAGGATTGGCGTTTGCAAACCCCCGCACATCAACGAACATTGCATAGATTTGACCTTCCAAATCGCTGGATACATATGCGATGTGATGTGCAACGGTTTTAAAACTTGCAAAAAAACACAGCTTGATACATTTCCCCTAAAGGTAATTTACTAAAGTGCTAAATCGCTTAGTTATAGAAACTAGAAGCTACGACACTGCCACCTAAGGGTGAAATTGGCTTCTTGGTTCATTTTTACAGATGGAGACATACAGTCAAGTCCATAAATATTGGGACATCGAGACAATTCTCATATTTTGGGCTCTATACACCACCACAATGGATTTGAAATGAAACTAACAAGATTTGCTTTAACTGTAGACTTTCAGCTTTAACTTGAGGGTATTTACATCCAAATCAGGTGAACGGTGAAGGAATTACAACTGTTTCTATATGTGCCTCCCACTTTTTAAGGGACCAAAAGTAATGGGACAAACTAAACAATCCTACATCAAACTTTCACTTTTTAACACAACTGCATGTAATTCATGTTCGTACTCAAATGACCCTTACTACCACCTGCAACTGGAAGGGCGGAGCGGGAGAAAGGAGGGGGATCAACGTGGACAAGGTACAGTAACGGGGTTCCCAAGCAGAAGCAGGGGATTCAGGTTCAGCTTGTTTTCAGGCTTGTAAGTGACGACAATCTAATGGGATGATTGACAATTGACCTGCACAGCTGACACCACTCATCTTAGCAAACAACATTATAAGAGGCGGACGCCATTGTATCATCATCATCATTTTTATTTATATAGCGCCACTAATTCCGCAGCGCTGTACAGAGAACTCATTCACATCAGTCCCTGCTCCATTGGAGCTTACAGTCTAAATTCCCTAATATACACACAGACACACACACACACACACACACACACACACACACAGAGACACACACACACAGACACACAGAGACACACACACACAGACACACAGAGACACACAGACACACAGAGACACACACACACACAGAGACACACACACACAGAGACACACAGAGACACACACACACACAGAGACACACACACACACACACAGACACACACACACACACACACACAGAGACACACACACAGAGACACACACACACACAGAGACACACACACACACAGAGACACACACACACACACACACACACAGAGACACACACACACACACACAGAGACACACACACACACACACAGAGACACACACACACACACAGAGACACACACACACACACACACACAGAGACACACACACACACACACACAGAGACACACAGACACACACACACACACACACACACACACAGACATAGAGAGAGACAAGGGTCAATTTTGATAGCAGCCAATTAACCTACTAGTATGGGGGTTTTTTTTGGAGTTTTTTTTGTATCATTTAGTTTCCCTAAACAATGATTAAAAAAAAAGAAAAATGTAAAACTGCTAACATACAAGAGGTAGGTGAAACCTTCACATTTCCCTTTCAGTAGCAACAAAAGTATTTTATTTTATTTGAAATGCATTGCACACATTGGCATGTGTGGATGCTTGAACAAGTCTTACTGACCCTATCCAATCATCTCCAGCGTTGCACTATAGCTTTGTCACGAGCCCCTGACCACCGCGACTCTCTGCGCCAGCTTGTCAGCGTCCCGACCGTGTCCATGATGATCGGGACATAACTTCCGCATTCTTTTTCCCGGTTGCCTGGGCAACAGCCGGGACGCCTTTTCCCCACTGCCGCCGCACCCGGCCAGCTGTCAAACAGCCGGGTGCGCGTGCGCAGTCTGTTTAAGAATATCACAGCCTCCTGGGCTGATTAGTGCAGGTGAGATCCTGCATCTTCATTGGGCAGTATGTGCATTTAAGGAAGGGAGGGCTGAGCCTTCCTGACGGTTATAGCGCTCAGTACCCTGTCTGCTTGCCTGCTCCTGTTGCTGTTTGTGATAACTTTGGATTGATTACCGTGTGTGACCTTCTGCAGGAACCTGGACCTTGAATGTTTGCTCTTTGCCCTGACCTTCGCCTTGTTACCCAGACCTCCTTTGATCGCTGCCAGCCCTCACCATTTGCCTGTACCTGACCAGGTTTCCTGCTTCAGACCCTAGACCTTTGGCCTGTCCCTTACTCCGCTTCTACCTTCTTCCGCTATCTCGGGCAGCAGTACATTCATAAGCTTGTACTACAGTGAGTTTAAGTACTGGGGCATCTGAGTACCTGTGAGTATCACCAGCTCTACGGGAAAGGCGGCTGCTACAGGTGAGGACCTCTACAACCAGTTCTACAAGCTCATGACAATACTGTTAGCCGTAACATAAGCATTTTGGTTGTTTGTTTTAAAATGTTATGAGCATATTGTTTATGTCCTGTAGTTTACACATAGTTGCATATATTATATATTTTTATTTTAACGTTTACTAAAGAACGTGACATTCTTTATTATTCATAATTATTTTTACACAGAATTTTACTAAATATGACCTGAGCTTTGTTTGCTATAAGTATGTTTGGTTAATAATGTATAATTTGAAAGGGGACCTAAACATCTACAAAGCATAAGGTAATGTTTTTATTTTTCACTTCAGCTTTCTCACATATAGCCAATCATTGCTGAGTCGGTGAATCTGGAGGACGACAGACGTTGTCCCTTCCAAAACCAGCAACTAATCCACCGTCACCGGTCCAGGGGGTGTGTCTTCAGGCCACGTGTCAGCCTCTTTGGGATGTTAGTTGCTGAGGTGGGTCCGTGACTATCGGCTTCCACCTCATGTCATGGACACCCTGCGCATTGCGCAGAGTGACCTTGAACCCGACATCCCGGCAGCAATACCGCTGCTGACCAATCTCTTGACGGTGTTACACTTCTTTGCCACTGGATTTTTTCAGACCACGGTGGAGGTCGCAACAGGATTGTCAAGTGCCGAAGGTGGTACTGTTGCTTTCCTGTTGCGCATCCATCACTTTATACATCTGCCACTCAATGAGTGGACCTTGTGCCCATGAAGCGTCAGTTTTCACCATAGCTGGTGGTTGCTATAGGCTTGTTGTAAGAGCAGTACATGGTAAACATATAGCCGTGGGGAAGCTTCTATTTTAACCAATAGAAAGCATTTCCACTCTGTAAATGTCCAGGCTATATGTGATGCATCTCTCCAGATTCGATCCCTGGTTGCTAAATGTTACAACAGAGGCACCAGGCCACAAGGAGAAGTGGGGCTATTTGGTACTTCAATCGCTTAATTATTTATATTTAGGCCTTTGTATTTATTTTACTAATAAACTGTAGGTATAGCACCTTTGCAAAATTGTAACACCATTTGCATTATGCTGTACTTATATAACCAATTGTGTAATATTGTAGCCTTATAATAACGCCATATCATGTTAAAATATCTCCCTAATTGTTTGTATGATTTGATTGACATTACTCATATATATATATATATTTATATATATAATTTTTTCCCCCTCTTTACGGGAGACAGTGCTTACCCTTTCTGTCCTTGGGCCCTCACTCTCATTTTAAATCCACACACAGAGCAAGAAGTCAGAGCCAGTTTCTAGCATGTAATAATGTTGTGGTGTCAAAATGTAGTATTTTAAAGATTTTTTTACATTTTTTCCAGGTGCAGAAGATATCCTGCGCCCGCACATACTCGTATGTCAAGGGCCATCAGCATGATTGTCACTCACCGGACTGTTAGTGCCTCTAGGTTGGGACATGGGTCTCTCTCGCTCCAGCCGGCGCCTCTCCTGAGTCGCGGCCGTCCGCCATCTTGACTAAGATTGCGCATGTGCAGAAACCCTGAACTGTTAATACCTCGCCTCTAGTCTCATTGGTTAATTAATCACCTCTCAGTACTTAAGGCACCTGTTGCCCTATTACCTTTGCCTGTTCTTGGTTCTCATTCCTTGAGACTCTGAGGTGTTTCCTGTTTCTGCTCGTGTTACCTGCCTGCTTCTGGACAAGTAGTAGAACCAGAGCCGTAACTAGGGTGGTGCGGGCGGTGCTGTCGACCCGAGCCCAAGCCCGAGGGGGCGCAGCCGCCGCCCGCTACCTTCCCCTCTGTGGCACAAAATTAAAAAAAATAAAAAATAAAAAAAATAAAATAAAAAAAATTGCCCCCCGCGACTCATGCAGGGGGGGGTGCCGCGAGTCGGGGGAGGGGGGGGTCGGTTGCCGCGAGTCGGGGGAGGGGGGGTCGGGTGCCGCGAGTCGGGGGAGGGGCTAGTGTGGTGGCTGGTCAAACAATGATCACACTGTCTGTCAGACAGTGTGTATAAAGTTATTTGTCAGGACCCGCCCCCTCCCCTTCCAGGATGCTGTATGTAATTTATTAAGAATTCAATTAAAAGACCAGTATGTTCTCAGACTTTGAGAGGAAACTGGACCCATGTATATACGGGGAGAACTTGCTAACGCAACACAAAGGGTACTGGTCGGAATTGAATCAATGACCATAGTGATGTGAATCAGCAATGCTAACCAGTGTGCCTCTCCCAAATGATCTATGATCTGGTCATAAGGCCCCATATTTATCAAAATGATATATCACCACAATGTGTCAGTAATATGGTATCGCTCAGCTGCAATGCAATAATGGCCCAGAGCATTAAGTGTTAACTTACAATCTTAGGCCCGGCTAAGCGCTATCATGTGACAATCATTGACACATCATCGGTTCAGACGTGGCTTTGATACTGCAGTGACGAGAGGACTGATCACTTATCCGAGTTGTAATCATTGTCACAAGATGTGTGTACAGCGCAGTGTAAGAGCAGAACTCTCCACAGAGCCCGGGGATGTCTGGACTGACGTAAGAACAAATCACTGACCTAGATTGGCTGCAGCTACTTAGTTCTGCTGCAGCTGATTGTGGATGCAGAAATCATTGTCATGTTCTCCAGTAAGTCACAGCACTAATACCACCCAATACCAGCTAGAGATCAATACACTTTCCATGTGATGGGACTACAGAATACCCCCTAGTTCCACCCTTTTGGTTGATCAGTGTAGAAATACGTACGAGGATGGACGTATGAGGATGGACGTACGAGGATACACGTACGAGGATGGACGTATGAGGATGCACATACGAGGATGCACGTACGAGGATGGATGTACGAGGATGCACGTACGAGGATGGACGTACGAGGATGCACGTACGAGGATGCACGTACGAGGATGGATGTACGAGGATGTACGTACGAGGATGTACGTACGAGGATGGACGTACGAGGATGCACGCACAAGGATGGACGTACGAGGATGCACGTACTAGGATGGACTACGAGGATGGACGTACGATGATGCACGTTCGAGGATGCACGTACGTGGATGCTGATACGAGGATGGACGTACGAGGATGCACGTACGTGGATGCTGGTACGAGGATGTACGTACGTGGATGTACGTACGAGGATGCACGTACGAGGATGGACGTACGAGGATGCACGTACGAGGATGGACGTACGAGGATGGACGTACGTGGATGCTGGTACGAGGATGCACGTACGTGGATGCTGGTACGAGGATGTACGTACGAGGATGGATGTACAAGGATGGACTACGAGGATGGACGTACGATGATGCACGTTCGAGGATGCACGTACGTGGATGCTGATACGAGGATGGACGTACGAGGATGCACGTACGTGGATGCTGGTACGAGGATGTACGTACGTGGATGCTGGTACGAGGATGCACGTTCGAGGATGCACGTACGTGGATGCTGGTACGAGGATGTACGTACGTGGATGTACGTACGAGGATGCACGTACGAGGATGGACGTACGAGGATGGACGTACGTGGATGCTGGTACGAGGATGCACGTACGTGGATGCTGGTACGAGGATGTACGTACGAGGATGGATGTACAAGGATGGACGTACGAGGATGTACGTACGAGGATGCACGTACGAGGATGCACGTACGAGGATGCTGGTACGAGGATGTACGTACGAGGATGTACGTACGAGGATGGACGTACGAGGATGCACGTACGAGGATGGACGTACGAGGATGCACGTACGAGGATGGATGTACAAGGATGGACGTACGAGGATGGACGTACGAGGATGCACGTACGAGGATGCACGTACGTGGATGCTGGTACGAGGATGTACGTACGAGGATGTACGTACGAGGATGGACGTACGAGGATGCACGTACGAGGATGCTGATACGAGGATGGACGTACGAGGATGCACGTACGTGGATGCTGATACGAGGATGGACGTACGAGGATGCACGTACGTGGATGCTGGTACGAGGATGTACGTACGAGGATGCACGTACGTGGATGCTGGTACGAGGATGCACGTTCGAGGATGCACGTACGTGGATGCTGGTACGAGGATGTACGTACGTGGATGTACGTACGAGGATGGACGTACGAGGATGCACGTACGAGGATGGACGTACAAGGATGGACGTACGTGGATGCTGGTACGAGGATGCACGTACGTGGATGCTGGTACGAGGATGCACGTACGTGGATGCTGGTACGAGGATGTACGTACGAGGATGGATGTACGAGGATGGACGTACGAGGATGTACGTACGAGGATGCACGTACGAGGATGTACGTACGAGGATGCACGTACGAGGATGCACGTACGAGGATGCTGGTACGAGGATGTACGTACGAGGATGTACGTACGAGGATGGACGTACGAGGATGCACGTACGAGGATGGACGTACGAGGATGGACGTACGAGGATGGACGTACGAGGATGCACGTACGAGGATGGACGTACGAGGATGCACGTACGAGGATGGATGTACAAGGATGGACGTACGAGGATGGACGTACGAGGATGCACGTACGAGGATGCACGTACGTGGATGCTGGTATGAGGATGTACGTACGAGGATGTACGTACGAGGATGCACGTACGAGGATGGACGTACGAGGATGCACGTACGAAGATGGACGTACGAGGATGCACGTACGAGGATGGATGTACGAGGATGGACGTACGAGGATGGATGTACGAGGATGCACGTACGTGGATGCTGGTATGAGGATGTACGTACGAGGATGTACGTACGAGGATGCACGTACGAGGATGGATGTACGAGGATGCACGTACGAGGATGGATGTACGAGGATGCACGTACGAAGATGGACGTACGAGGATGCACGTACGAGGATGGATGTACGAGGATGGACGTACGAGGATGGATGTACGAGGATGCACGTACGTGGATGCTGGTATGAGGATGCACGTACGAGGATGCACGTACGAGGATGCACGTACGAGGATGGACGTACGAGGATGCACGTACGAGGATGGACGTACGAGGATGTACGTACGAGGATGCACGTATGAGGATGCACGTACGAGGATGCACGTACGAGGATGCACGTACGAGGATGCACGTACGAGGATGGACGTACGAGGATGCACGTACGAGGATGGACGTACGAGGATGCACGTACGAGGATGGACGTACGAGGATGCACGTACGAGGATGGACGTACGAGGATGCACGTACGAGGATGGACGTACGAGGATGCACGTATGAGGATGCACGTACGTGGATGCTGGTACGAGGATGCACGTACGAGGATGTACGTACGAGGATGTACGTACGAGGATGGCCGGAGCACTAAGCACTTTTAACCTCCCCTGATTACTTTTCATTTCTTGGTCATGGCCTTGCGGCTGGACCAGAAATTTTTAAAGCTACCGACCATTAGGTTGGCGCTCTGGGACACTTATGTATTTATTTATGGACATGCATTACTTATACCAAAACACTTATTTTATGTTTTTTATTTTGGGGTAGACCCTTTTGGGTGATCCTCTCTCCAAGTCATCTGATGCTCCCTCCATCGGGGGTCAGTTGAAGAATCAGTTCCCCAGGGGAAGCTTCAGCCAACCTCTGGGTAAAACGGACCATCCAAGCTTTGCGGCTGAGGTGGTCCTGAAGACTTTGGCTGAACAGAATGGGCGAGGGGGAGTATGAATGGAGATGAGGTTGGAGACATAAGGTGTAGTGGAGTTAGGGTGGGCCTTGTAGGTGAGAATGAGGTGCTTGAAGAGTGTTCTGTAACAGAGGGGGAGCAGGTGCAATGCTTGACAGAGAGGAGAGCAGATGTAGACCGGCAAGAGAGGAAGATTGTTCAGGGTGCAGCATTGTGTATGGACTAAAGAGGAGCGAGATGGGTGCAGAGGAGGCCACTCAGGAGGAGGTTGAAGAAATCAAGGTGGGAGATAATTAGAGAATGGATGAGAGTTTTGGTGGCATCAATGGAGAGGTAGGGTCTGATATGGGCGATTGCTGCTGATGGAAGTGGCAAGATTGGATGAGAGGAGAGGGAGGAGTCAATGATGACACCTGAATATTGAATTTGGGGAAAAGAGGAGATATTGGTATTACCAACAGTGATGGAGGGGAAAGTCCTGAGGGAGGGAATACAAAATGTTCAGTTTTGGCCATATTGAGTTTAAGGAAAGATTGGGACATCCAGGAGGAGATGGCAAAGAGGCAGCAGGACACCCGAATGAGGACAAAAGAGGAGAGGTCAGGAGACAAGAGGTAAATTTGGGTGTCACCAGCATAGAGGTGGTATGGGAGGTAGAAGGAACTGATAAGTTCATCCAGAGAGGAGGTGTACAAAGAAAAGAGCCAAGGGCCAAGGATGGAGCCCTGAGGGTTTCCTATGAAAGTGGGGAAGAAGGGGAGGAGGAGCCCAAGGTAGAAACTGAGAAAGAACAGTTAGAGAGGTCGGAGGTAAACCCTGGGAGGACAGTGTCAGAAAGGCCGATGTAGTGAAGGGTGTGCAGCAGGAGCGGGTGGTCTACTGTGTTAAAGGCCGCACAGAAGGATAAGCAGGGAGTAGTGGACTTTGGATTTAGCAGACAGAAGATCAATTGTGACTTTGGTCAGGGCAGTTTCTGAGGAGTGGAGGTGGCAGAAACCGGAGTGGAGAGGATCGAGGATGGAGTTACCAGAGAGATAGCTAGTGAGGCGGATGTAGACAAGCTGTAAGAGCAATTTAGAGGCAAAAGGAGGAGAGTAATGGGGCGATAGTTGGAGAGGGTGGTGGAGCCAAGATTTGTTCATTTAAGAATGGGCGAGACAAGAGGATGAGGGGAGAAAGAGCGGATGTTACGATGCGCTGATGAATTCCGGTGGAGGTCCGCTCAGTTCTACTACACGAGACGCTGCCGGATGCATCATATACGTGTGGATTATACATTCACAGAAAATAAAAAACAATTCAATAAAAAATACTCATTAAGATCATTAGGATGATCCTAATGTCTACTGAACATAAAATACATTTTTACAGTTGCTCCTGACTGCAAATTATTATAACATACAAACGAGTTCACTAATACTCAGGACGAGCTCTGTAGCTGGAGCAAGAGAGACAGCCAGAAAAAACAAACCTTTAAGATGCCCAAAGCTTGAATCGGACGTGGCTCTTACTGTACATTGACTACGTGCCACGCTCCTCCACCACCCCATTCCCTCCCTGAAATCGGAAGCAGTATTAAGTGTACTTTCCTTACGAAGATGAATTGAACGTTGCTGTGTTTAGTGTAAGGTCTGGTTCTGGGAATGCGCAGATCAAATTTGCGGATTATATGCACAACATCACGTCCTTGAAGAATGGCCCTATATCTATATAAATAAATAACAGAGACCCACCTTCATTCCTGCCAGATAAATCCGCCATCTATACTGACAAGGGATCTGCAACTCCTTGAAAAATCATGGCGAAACGCGCGTCGGTGGTTCATTGGCAGCACACTATACTCAGCCCAATAAAATAATAGGATTTGGACATGATTTTTAAACTACAAGTATTATGAAAATGCTATAGGTAGATAGTGGTTCATCTCCTTTCTATGCATGCCGAGATCAGCTAAAATAGGAGAATTACCGATACCCTGTGATTTTGGGAAGTTAGATAGTGGACTTAATAGAATAATAAATGCAAAGTTTAAAAGGAATATGATGGCGCTATTGATATCATATAAAAACAAACAAATACATAAAAGTCCCGAATTAACAGTTCGATTAAGAGTCAATCTTGATGACGGTTTTCACCTTAATTAAAGGCCTCTTGATTCCCACATCAATCCGTTGATCATAAAAGGGAAAAAACATCCAGAAAATCTGTCTTAGAATGACTTTTATCAGACATCAAAGTGATTGAACTCATAATAGTTCCTCTATTCACCGGTGAAATATAACATATAACATGCAACACCCCGTGATAGGTACTGGATGTCTTTTTAAAATGTACACTTACACAAAAAACGGAGAGCTGAGTCCAATGGACGACTTCTCCCCCTTTACTGAAGTCGATATTCGCTCCGTATCAATATAGAGAAAAAAAAGGGGAATCCCTCATGTGTAAAATCGTTTGTACATTTATTTCAACAACGGGCACACATCCCGATAAAACATAAAAACATATGATGTTAAAACACACGACCATCAGGTGAAGGTGGACTCTTACCCCCACTCAGAAAATAACGGGCACGTAAGGAGATGTTAATGTCCGAGTTCGGACCGCCGGCTTAGTCACTCACAGATCCCGCTGTTGCTGGGTGAAGTGGGGAGTTCCCCAGCACATTCTTCTGACGTCACCTACTCCTTTCCAACGCGTTTCGAATACCAAATCTTTATCAAGGCATAGTAGGCGAACATTTCCACGATCTTAAATAGTGTCCTCTTAATTGACTTCCTATACAATAACCACTTTTCACAAGACATAGCCCAATATTATAATGATGTAAGAATACCAATACTCTTATAAACGGCTCTTTTATACATCAAAAATAAAACAAATAAGATGAATATAAATAATTCCACGGACTGAATATTCACTACAATATTGTCCCTCAACATATTAGAGAATCACACCATGTGTTATCGTTCCAATTTTGAATGAATATATAGATTTATAACATAACAGAAAACAATATTAATAGAACTAATGTCCTACAATGATCGTCAGCTCCATTCAGTTCATGCCCAATAAGGTTATCTAGAAGTTTACTAGTAGTGCATCCAGTGATTTTAACACACAATATTTACACCAATTAATCGCATGCACTTTTATTTAGCTATTTTTAATAATATTTTAATAGGACTCAATAAAAGTTATATTTTATTTTATTCATATTGATGTTCATCAAGCTATTGGGATATCACTTATTCAGGGAATTCAGTGCACCTATCTGATAAATAAAACTTCTACTTTATCTTTGTGACTGTTTGTATATACAAGCTTTTTGGTAGCACCCCTCAGATAATTCAATAAGAGGAATCTACAGATTAATAGAGGGCATTCCCTAGAATCAGTGCGATAGAATTTCTTTTCTTTCTTAAGGGATCTGCAACACCTGAAGACTTTCCCACGATCCAGCACCAGTTCACAAATTGCTGTAAGGTCAGGTTTTATAGTAATCATTAATGAGGGAAGTCTATTTCATATCAGCTACTCTGCTATGGAGGTGAAGTCACTGGGTCATTAATATTATATCTCTCTTCCACAATGTGCAAACTGACGTCTGAGATGCCTGAAATTTAGGACAAGAATGAAGAATTTACTCTTTATTGTGAGTGATTTCCCCTTGTATCCCATTTCCAGTCTGGGGAGATTAGCAGCTAGAGAGGGACAATAAGGGGTGGAGAGGATCTCGTCCCAAAATGCAGATGTACAGTGTGAGGGACAAGGAACAACACCGGAAGTGATAAAAACACTAAGTACAGAAATCGACGGTGAAGGAACTCAATCCTCTTACAGCAGAATTAGGGCGATACACTCTTCACATCTCTAGACATTCAAATCTGTTAAGGTTGTCCGGGAAATGAAACATGAAATACAATGTAAAGACAACGGCCAAGAACTGGACCCAGCACAGCAAAGACCCTTCTCACAGATCAGATGTCCTAGGCTGCATCATAACCAATTCTAGTTATTCAATTTGTTATTTTTATCTATCAAGTTGGTGAAATGAAACAAAACAGAATTAAAAAAATAGAAAGTTATTTATCATATACAAACATCAGGCCATGAAAGGCTCAAACTCATTATCCCTAAAAATCGTCAGGAGCACAAGACCTCTGCTGATGAACCCGCCTGATGGTGCCAATGTCTGATATAGGATGAGCCTGTTAAAGGCACAAATTCCCTCATTTGCTATTTCACAGTAAAAATAAAACAACCTGTAGGACTATTCCATAGGAGGAAATGCTTTTATAATGATGGGATCCCCAGCACAGAGTACCCACGTCATGTTTTCTGAGTCACCCGTTGTGTCTGTGTGTTTAATTCTGCACAAATCCGGCTTTCCAGAGACAGAAAATGCCGTCTAGTTCCCATCTGCTGTTTTCCTGTAACAAGGAAGAAGCTTAAACTCTACGACGTAAACGAAGGGAAATAATGTCAGATTTAAAAATAACAGATGTGTTTTGTTTCAAAAGAAACTCTCTATGTATAAAAACAAGTAGACAGAGCTGTTTCAGAAAGGGGAACCGATCTTTAACGAAGCGCACACATATGATATCTCCATGTTGAATGATCAGTTCACATACATCTCACACCAAATTGTGCACACATTGTAATTGGCCGACAATGCTCGATGTACACAAATTACAGTCCTAGGACTCACATAGGCTCCAGTATGTTCTGGTTATAGAGTGAGGAGCAGCTCAGACATCTATCACACAACTATGAAGGAGCTAGATGTACTATTGAAAACTAAGAAATAAAATGAATGAAAATGTTCTCGTATTATTGCCATCCAGTTATTCTTCACCCAGGTCACTTGCACCAGTCACACTGTTATGTTATGTTATGTTATGCTTGAAGTCTACCTATGATTTCCCAGGAGATCCTTAAACAGGACATTAATGTATATAAAACCCTATTTGTTACCAAGTTAAAATCTATCTTAAATTAGCGGTGTGTCAATGCTAAACTATATCAGTCATCACTATGACTTGGTGCTTACACTTGTCCTGTCGCTGATGCAAATGATACGACTAAAAAATACAGGACTTGGATAGTCTGCATCTGCGTTGGCATGACCTCTGCATGACCTCTGCATGACCTCGGCATGACCTCAGAATGACCTCGGCATGACCTTACGGTAACATCAGCTACATTCATCTGTCCGTCCCTCCCACTTCCCGCCTTTCAGGTCATAGGCAATCGTAAGTGTCATTTGCTTTCAGACATGCATCGCCTGCAATTATAATCATCGGTGTAATGTCCGTTTCTGAGAATGAGCAGAGTTATTTCACACAAGATACGAAATGCAAAGGGCCCTGAATCAGGCCCTTAACGTCTATAGACGAACTAGGAAACTAAAACAAAATTTCTCCCGAGCTGTGGACCTAAACCGTCCTTACCAGAGACTCAAATAATCCAGAATATTGTGATAAATGGAACCAGTTCAAGATCCAGATGCTGTAGATAAACTAAAGCAAAATTTAAGTTATTAAAGGGGATTATATGGTAGAAGGTCCAGAACGACCCCACTGCTGGAAGATAGACATAAGAAAGTCTAACTAAAGTCAAAATTCAACTGAATAAGCCCAATTTCTTCTTCAGTGTCTGAGTATCAATTGTCTCTAACATCGGTACTCTCACTCCAAGACTATACCAGGGAGTACAGCAGCTATTTGTCAGCAGTCGCGGCAGCCGCGGGCACCGCCGCGACTCTTATCTTCCTCTTGCAGGCGTCCCGGCCGTCGCTATGGTGACCGGGACGCCAGCAGAAGTAGCGCTGCGTCCTGGCAGCTGGGGACAGCCGGGCGCATGCGCAGGAGCGCTCACAAGCCTGTGGGCTAATTAGTTGTGGCTATCAGAACCTGCTCATGTGATATCAGAGCTAAGTTCTGATTGGCTGTTACTGGTATTTAAGGCGGTGAGGTCTGCAGCCTCACTGCCGGTTATAGTGTCCTGTCCTCAGTTCTGCTGCCCGTTTGTTCTCTCTCTGCTTGGTGATTATTACCTTTGATTGACTTCCCGTGTATGACCTTTGCTTGTTTCTGGACAACTGAACCTACGCTTCTGACCCTGACCATTTGCCTGAATACCGGATTCTGCTCCTCCGCTAGTGCTCCTGACCTTTCGCTTGTCCCTGGATTTCGAACCTGTGCTTGTGACCTCTGACCTTGGTTTTCCTGCCCGCTACTATCCGCCAACCACTCCACTCCTGGGTTCTCCTTAAGTCAGTATACGTTACTCGACCCTATGTCGGCCCGCGGCCAAGTCTGTCCCCACCACTAAGGGCTCCAGCGAACACCGGGCCTTCAGAGTAGACCCCGAGTTTCATTGTACTGGCTTGAGAGTTCCTAACACTATTCATGTTTCTTCATCTCCTGTGCCCAGTCTTCCAGAGAGCAGCACACCTATACCCACATTTCCATATGCGGTGTTTTCAGCTCACATCAGCTAAGTACTCTGCTGCTTTCATGGAGGAAACCAACTACACTGGGTCGCGAGATGGGTCTTCAGAGAGCAAAGCCCATGTGCTCTGATCCCTGGTGAAGTCCAGTGGTCTTAGACTATGTGCCAGTGTATTTGGTTGTGCCAATCCCGCTTACTAGTTATTGTTGTCTGTGTGTGTGTGTGTCTGTGTGTGTGTGTGTCTGTGTGTCTGTGTGTGTGTACCGTTACACTTGCTGTCTATCTCTGTTCTACAGTGTCACTGTGATATACTCCATTGTAGCCATTTGTTTACTGCCTTAGCACGGCCATCACCTCTGTGTACTTCAACACATCCATATACATCATTACATGCTACGCGCTGTCCAACCAGTACCAACACATCTGTGTACCTTATGGTACGCTATGTGCTGTTTAAACAGTGTCAATACTTTCAAATATCTTAGCTATGCGCTGCCCAGTTATTATTCTCACCACAGATTTGCAATGCACCACAGTGCTCCGCAGCGCCGCACACTAGGGGAAACAGGACATACATAAAACAGGGACATATAAGATAGGCAAAATAAATACATGAAAACAAAGCGTATGAAGGACCCTGCTCATTAAAGAGCTTACATTCTAAGTGGAAGAGGGCACAGCTGAAACAAGAGGAGCGAGTGTGGCTCAGAGTAGAGATTGGGACAGCTGTGAGGGTACATTAGTGTGAGTAGTGTTATCAGGGATGAGGTCACCTCTAAAGAAGAGATGGGTTTTCAAAGAGCGTCTAAACATTTAAAGACTGTGGGAAAGTCTGATTTATCGTGGTAGGGAATTCCATAAGTGGGGAGCAGCACGGGAGAAGTCTTGTAGGCGGGAGTGAGAGGTGGTTACCAGAGACAAGACAAGGTGCAGGTCAGAAGTAGATCTAAGAGGGCGGGAGGGAGAGTATTTTGATATGAGATTTGAGATGTATGCAGGGATAGTGTTGATGAGGGCTTTGTAGGTAAGGGTGAGTAATGTGAATTTGCAAATATGGTGCAGCAGATGTGAAGCGGTGAGAGAGGAAGATCAGTCTTGCAGCAGCATTTAGGATGGATAGAAGTGTGGATATATGGGTGTCAGGAATGCCAAATAGCAGGAGGTTGCAGTAGTCAAGATGGGAGATGATGAGAGAATGGATAAGAGTTTTGGTAGCATGTTGAGTAAGAAAAGAGCGTATTATGGCAATGTTTTAAAGGTGGAGTCGACAGGACTGGAAGAGAGTCTGGATGTGATGGATAAAGCAGAGGGCAGATTCAAGTGTGACACCAAGGTAGCGGGCTTGGGAGACGGAGGAAATTGTGGTGTTACTGACAGTGAGGGAGATTTGAGGGCAGGTGGTGATTCTGGCAGGAGGGAAAATAATAAGCTCTGTTTTGGACATGCTGAGCTTTAGGTAGTGATGGGACATCAATACGATAGCAGAAAGACAGTTTGTTACATGAGATAGGACAGAAGGAGAGAGGTCAAGGGAAGAGATATAGATTTGGGAGTCATCACCATAGAGGTGAAATTGGAGGTCGAATGAGCGAAATAGTGCCCCAAGTGAAGAGTAGGTGGAGTGAGTGGAATTTGGCATGAGGAAATATCTTATCAATTGGTGTCGATTTTGTCTTTGAAATAGGTGGCAAAATCATGGTCTGTGAGAGAGGAAGGGAGAGTAGGTGAAGGTGGGCACAGAAGTGGGTTGAAGGTGACAAAGAGATGACGTGGGTTAGAAGACTGGGTGGATATTATAGATTTGATGAATGTTTGTTTGGCAGCGCTGTAAGATAAAATGATGAATTTATAGTGGAGGAAATCAGGATAGGAACGAGATTTCCTCTAGTGGCGTTCTGCAGTGCGGGAGCACTTTTGCAGGTAGTGGGCCTGTTTGGTATGCCATGGTTGGATGGTTGGGGTTTGGTTCTTCGGAGACTATATGTGGTAGCTGGAGCTGTATTGTCTAGGGATGAAGTGAGTGTCTTGTTATAGAAAGAGACAGGACAACGCAGTCCTTGAAGAAAATAGTTGTTTTAGCGAAAATGAGAAGTGGATTGGTTTAAGAGTACTTAGGTTTTGTTCTATATGTGTGGATTTGGGTGCAGGGAGAGGGCATGAGGTAAGGTGAGGCTGAAGGAAAGGAGGTTGTGGTCGGAGAGTGGTAAGGCTGAATTGGAGAAACTAGAGATGGAGCAGTAGCAGGAGAAGACAAGGTCAAGGGAGTGTCCATCACAATGGTGAGAGATGAGGTCCATTGGTAGAGATCAAAGGAGGAAGTACATCACAGAAGAGACAGTGGGATTATCAATTGGAATGTTGAAATTGAATAGTATGAGAGTAGGCAGGTCAAAGGATAGGAAATAAGTGAGCCAGGCCGCAAAGTTGTCAAGGAATTGGGAAACTGGACCTGGGGGTTGATAAATGACAGCAACATGAAGGTGGAGAGGATAAACTAGATGGATAGTGTGGACTTCAAAGGAATAGAATGAGTGACTGTTCAGATGGCATGATTTGGACGGTGCAGCTTGGAGAAACTAGAATGTCTACTCCACCACCTTGTCTGTTTCCGGGTCTGGGAGTGTGACTGAGGGAGAGTCCCCCATAGGACAGAGCTGCAGGGGATGTAGTGTCAGAGAAGGTGAGCCAGTAATGGCGAGGAGGTTGAGGGATTTAGAAATTAATAGATCATGGATGGATGTAAGTTTATTACAAACATATCTGCTGTTCCACAGTGCACAGGAGAAGGGTAGAGAGGGTAGTAGAGATATGTGTATAAGGTTGGCGGTATTGGAGTATTGAAAGTATGGATTGGATGGAAAGGTTTGGTGTAGAACGAGAAGTGTGAGCAGATAATGGGGATTGTATGAGGCCCAGGGTTAAGTGAGATATCACCAGCAGCCATTAGAAGAGCAGGGAGTGAAAGAGGACATGCGAGGAGGATTTGTGGGTGTGAGGTTTATTTCTGTTTATATAGGCTGGTGAGTGTGGTGGGTGCAGGAGGCAAAACAGTTCATGTGTACAGACTAGCAAGGAGGGAAGTAGTGAACAGGAATCATAATCGGGGAGGGAGGAATAGGATGATGGAGAAAGACGAGGAGTTTGGAGAGAAGTATGGTGACAGTAACTAGGAGATACTGTAAATTGAGTAAGTGCATGATGGAGAGATGTAAATGAAAGTGTATTAACTAGGGTAGGTAATGATAAAGTGTCTACAAACTCTTTGTATTCACATTACCAAACCCCCACACTTTGTGTACTCAGCTGTATCCTCTGCATTTTGCCTACAGTGTGAACCACCTCAGTATATTGCGGTGGGACAACCTCTCTTTGTATCACATCCACACATCCTCTGGTGTGTTCCCCGTAGATACAAATCCCAAGATCTCACAACATGAGTTTCTCTCTCTCTCTATCTTTCCCTTCTGTCTCCCCCTCAGCCTGTGAGTCTGTCTGCTCCACCTGCCCAATCTCCTCTGCCCTCCCTCCTCTCAGCCTGTGAGTCTCTCCTTCCATCCTCTGCCTTCGTCCTCTTCATCCATCCTCTCTGACTATTAATTTAATGGGGGTAGAAGCTATTCATTTTTTGGTGGGGCTATTAATTTAACGGGGATAGGGGCAATGAATTTAATGGGAGTAGGGGGCATTACTTTAATGGTGGTTGCTATTCATTTAATTGTGGAACGATGGTGATGGTTGGGTTATTTGATAGTGGGGACATGGTAGTGCCTAGTAATTTAAGGTGGGGTAATGGGGCTTTTAGTACTGGGAAGGTTTAGGTGCTTTTCATTGTGAGATCAAGTTTGAGTAGAAGAAAGTCTATTTATGAAAGGTGAATGCTATTAATTTAATGATAGGGCTGGTACGGGCGAAATATGCATATTTAATAAATGGGAATGCTATCAATTAAATTCTGGGTTAAATTGGGTGGAAGAAGACCTGTTTATTCAACAAACCAAAACTACTGATTTAATGTCCAGCTAGTGGGGGGAGGGGATAAAAGATTGCTCAGCTTTCTAGGAGGTGAATAATAACTATCTCTTTTCCAAACAGGACCCCAACATTCCAGGATCCGTCCAAGCATCATCATCATCATCACCATTTATTGAAATAGCGCCACTGATTCCGCAGCGCTGTACAGAGATCTCATTCACATCAGTCCCTGCCCCATTGGAGCTTACAGTCTAAATTCCCTAACATACACACACACAGACAGAAAGAGACAGAGAGACAAGGGTCAATTTTTTGATAGCAGCCAATTAACCTACTAATATGTTTTTGGAGTGTGGGAGGAAACCGGAGCACCCAGAGAAAACCCACGCAAACACAGGGAGAACATACAAACTCCACACAGATAAGGCTATGGTCGGAAATTAAACTCATGACCCCAGCGCTGTAGGTGAGCTTAAGAGACCGGCAGTAGCACTAGGTAGTTAAAACTAGAAGAACAGGTAAGAGAGCGCAGCACAGGGTTAGAGAATGATCTTGTCCATGTAGAGGGCTAGGCATGTGCGCCAACATTGAGAGGCAGCATCTACTTCCACAAAGATTGGGGGCACTAGCGTTCTCTCTTTCCCAGGGCACTAACATATCTAGTTACGGCTCTGGTGAGCGGGTCTTACCTCAAGCTATTGGTATCACTGTAGTAAACCTTTGATGTACAAGACAAAACCGTAAAAGCACAAATAAAAAAATTACAGATTAAAGAACTAGAAATATATATTAATACATATTGTCTTTGTCCGCCACAATAAAACAATCATGTAAGACTGACTCAAATGATCAATTACAAAATGTTTCTCCTTTAGATTGTATCGATAGTGTCCATCCAAGACTGGATGATAGTAAATAACAAGTAATTAGTTTGTACCTTTCGAATTCAAAGCAGATTCTTATTGTGTTATAGAGAGTTTTCCTGATGTCCAAGTGGTGGTTTGTTCTTTATTGTTCAATCTGTGTTTTCCTCCTTAGAAGGTATGAAAGGACGAACCTCCTATGCCACCCTGTCCATCTGCTATGGACCAGCTTGGCTTGCTTGACACTGTCACCTTTCCTTATACCAAATTGCGCCCCTCTAAATGCAGCAGAAGGGGCCTGCTGCCACCACTAGACTCCTTCACTGGTGCCTAGAACCGATCTCTTCTGGGTAACTGTTGATACTAGGATACCACCTTACTGGGCACCTGGGCTGGTACACCTGACCTCTTCCTTTATATCAGGGTTGCTGTGGATGGTTCCCCTGGCCTATCACACTGGCCAGAGCTGCAGGGTAGCGGGCAGAGTGTTGGTACGGGATGCTGGGTCACAACCTCAGAACAACCGGATAACGAATTAAATTAGTCTAATCAGTAGGTTACATTAATTTACAGCAGGTAAGTAGGCGTCAAAGCAGGATCTTGAAGCAGTTATGTTTTATTAGCTCAAGTAGTCCTAATAAGGACAGTTACACACCAGTTTGTGGTATTAGCGATCTATCCAAAAGTTACAAATGGAGCGATACCTTCCGGTGCAAAAGCAGGATTTGAGGAGGGGGGTTTCCACGCCCCACCACCAGTGAGCGTGAACAGCATGTGTGGGGGCGTGGCTATAATTTTACAACATTTAAACATTCCATTGGTCCATCAAAATACGTATGCATTACTGTGTCTAGTGTGACACTAAGAACTGAATAAAAAAACAGTTATAATTACAATAAATAATAAGCAAAGTGACACACTGCAGTCATAGTGAATGTAGCCAAATATCATATGTCCTGAAAGATTATTGTAGATTATTCTGGTTACACATACAACAAAATGGTTCTATGCTGCTAAACATAAATGCTGCATACAAAGAATCATTCTTGAAACTAAACACATCCCAGCGTGGTCCTGTACGCTTTACAACATTGCTCTTTAACATAAACGTCATGTGCTGTATATGTTCCTATAGTAACAAACCTGCTTACTGGGTATTCTTATGTAAAATCCTATATAAGATGCTTGTTTATCATTGTTGTATCACACAAGCTGAATTCTTCAGACATGGTCAAATGTTATACTGTACAGACATTAAAATTACTGTATTGCTACTCAGAATTGGTGGTCTGTATGTATTGTACTTTTAGGCAATATACTGATTTGTATGCTAATGTCAATGATATTTAGTGTTTGCTGCATCAAGGAAAATGATGAAACGGGTTTTTGGCACAAGCTGATTAGCAATTTACAAACTTTTGTGGCTTGTTTTAGCTGGTAATTATCTGACTAGAATAGTCAGACTATATCACAAATGCATATCTCCTATCTGTCCCAATTTAGGCAGGATAGGGTCAGACTCGCAAACACACACAAGGTCAAACACACATACATGTAAACTGTCACATACAAGAACAAGCTAAGACTCACACATACACAAACATACACTGGGTCAAACACACAGACATGTAAACTGTCACATACACAGACAAGCACAGAGTCACACAAACAGACATGTAAACTATCACTTGCACAGACAAGCACAGACATACACAAACACAGAGACAGTAACAGACAAACTGTCACACACACAGATTCTCTTACCTTCTTCTTCTGCCTCCTGCATCAGACACATGCCGGCCTGGTAGGAGGAAGGGGCGGCACCAGACTGGAGGTCAGGGAGTGCTTTATACACACAGCAGGGGAAGCGATCCAGGGACCAGTCACTGCAAGCATCGGCACCCCAGGAGGACAAGGGTTTCTGGGGACTAGGAACCCCCCTTGGGTGCGCCCCTGACCTTACATGGTAAAACAGTGTTTTTTATACAGATTCTGACATTCATGTGGGCACGGTGTAACCAAGCCCCCTGAACCCAGCTAGCACCACAACATCTGAGATATTATATTTGATAATTAGCATCAGGATGCAATATGTTCTCGAACCTTGCAGTTAATGCAATTTAACTTACAAAATTCATATCGATCTGTGATATCCTAAATTACTTGCATCCTGAGTCTAGATTTTTTCAGACAAATTCTAAAATACAGGAAGCAAAACAACACAGAACCGAAAGGTAATGATCTTTTGCTGTGCCTTCAGGCTGAAAAAGTGTCAGTCACTCAGATAAAAATGTCTAAACATGAGATTATCTGCCTTCAGACAGTACAGAAAACACATTTCCTCCAGAAAAGTTTCAAAACCAAATCATGACATACTGTCTCAGAAATCAATATATTTCCATACAGGAAACATACCAATACAATATTCAGTACATTTGCAATGATATAAATTGGCACACTGTGCTATTAATTTAAATAAATGTATACAATAAGTTATTTATAAGTGCTCCAGCCACAGACGGTGGTAAGGGAGTGTGGCTAGATCACGTATAAATAACTTATTGTATAAATATATTTCTATTATTAGCTCAGTGCGCCAATTTATGTCAATGCAAACGTACTCATTTTTTATACTGTGTATTAAAAATGAACTGATTTCTAAGGTATTGATTTCTGAGACAGTATGTCATGTTTGAATTTTGTAACTTTTCTATAGAAAACCCCGAATAAGCATATGTGTGGAGGGGATGTGTCTTGAAACTGTCTGGAGACAGGTAATCTCATGTTAATTTAGACCTTTTCATCGCAGAGTGACCAACACGTCTGCTGAGCCTGCAAGTACAGGAGGTGTAATTAGACTTCCTGGTAGACTTCCTATGTATGCAAGTGATCACAATTTAATGTGAATTTTGCACGTTAAATTGCATTAAAAGAAAGATTAGAGAAAATTTTATATCTTAATGGTAAATATTCAATATAAAACCTCAGACGTTGTGGTGCAGCTAGCAGCAATGTAAAAAGGTGTTAAACCCCTCCACGCTGATTTATGTTCGGGCTGCATGAAGCACCTGGAGTGGTTAGAGGAGCAGGAGGCTGGATTGCTTCCTGCCAAGATATCTGTATATCTGTATAAAAAGCGGACTGTTTGTCCAAGTAATGTAGTATAATTCCATCTGTACCTTTTGAGATCACTAGTACCACAAACTAGTGTGTCACTGACCGTTTGGACCCAGCATTCCAGTACCAGCACTCTGCACGCTACCTTGCAGCTCTGGTCAGTGTGAAAGGCCAGGGGGAACTACCCCTAGCAACAACGGACAGGGGGGCATATGAGGTCCATCCTGTCACAGGTAGTTTTATGGGGGATTTTTTCATTTCAGGTTATTTAATCCAGAAGTAGAAGAATTTTCTAATAATGGTTTTCTTGCTTTGGAGAAACAGTGATTATGGGTTTGTAAATTCTATATCTCCCATCCAGTGTGTAATTCTCAATAGAGAAGTGGTGTGTTAGGTATTGATAGAATATACAATTGGTGTAGAAGACTGAGGTGTACTGAGCTCAGAGGTAGGGAGTCTCAATCTTATTATTTAGTTGATAAATGTATGTTGTATATAACCAATGCTCTTAGTATGATTAGTTCAAAGGTGATCATGGTGGCCTGCAGATTGTTCTTTGTCCAATGGACAAGAGGAGAATTTCTTGCTTCAAGAAATATCTCACCACTATGATCATGTAAAATGGGCCAGGCCTCTTTTCTTTTAATCTTCTGCTAGAAAGACACTAGAGGTCCTAGAGAGCTTTCACCAAATATGTTTGACCACCAGCTTTGAGCTTCTTAGGGCCATCTGTTCTAAATAATTTTCCCCTGAAAATGGAATGAGATTAAGTAATTGATTTGGATAAAAAAAAGTCACAGGTTGGTCCATCTGCTAAGGTTATGTAGAATGATTTAAACTTGTTTGTGAATGGGCCACTTCATGACGTCATAAGTCTGGATTTAGTTCCTCCAGTTCCTGTCTGGGTATTCCCATCTGTGACAATAATTTAACTCCCTCTCTGAGATACTTTCTCCATTACAGGTTTAGACAACAAAACATTAAGGCCTCTATATAGGACAGACTATACACAGGGTGGGGCATAAAGATCTCCCATATTTCGAGGGGGCACTGTGTGGGGGTAAAGAGGTGGGTTAGATTTAATTTGGTAGGTTAAGCTCTGCTGTTTTTAGTACCCATCATGAGTTGGACCAGTGAACATTGGGGCTTTGATGTTCAAGCGTATTATGAGAACAACTGTTCGGTGATAACGACACAGAGAGCGTTTCAAACACGCTTTGCACTAGGTCGAAATGCATCTGTACCAGATTGGGAAACGATTTTGCTATGGAATTTTAATTTTTGGGCAACCGGATCCACACTGAAAAGAAAATCACCTGGCAGACCTAGGACCGTTAGAACACCAGAAAATGTGGAAGCAGTGAGAACATCCATTCAGCAATAACCAAGGCGTTCCGCTCATAAGCATGCCATGGCACTGGGAATATCACCATGCCTCCATGCCATGGCACTGGGAATATCACCATGCCGCCATGCCATGGCACTGGGGATATCACCATGCCTCCATGCCATGGCACTGGGGATATCACCATGCCTCCATGCCATGGCACTGGGGATATCACCATGCCTCCATGCCATGGCACTGGGGATATCACCATGCCGCCATGCCATGGCACTGGGGATATTACCATGCCGCCATGGCACTGGGGATATCACCATGCCTCCATGCCATGGCACTGGGGATATCACCATGCCTCCATGCCATGGCACTGGGGATATCACCATGCCTCCATGCCATGGCACTGGGGATATCACCATGCCTCCATGCCATGGCACTGGGGATATCACCATGCCTCCATGCCATGGCACTGGGAATATCACCATGCCGCCATGGCACTGGGAATATCACCATGCCTCCATGCCATGGCACTGGGGATATCACCATGCCTCCATGCCATGGCACTGGGGATATCACCATGCCTCCATGCCATGGCACTGGGGATATCACCATGCCGCCATGCCATGGCACTGGGGATATCACCATGCCGCCATGGCACTGGGGATATCACCATGCATCCACGCCATGGCACTGGGGATATCACCATGCCTCCATGCCATGGCACTGGGGATATCACCATGCCTCCATGCCATGGCACTGGGGATATCACCATGCCTCCATGCCATGGCACTGGGGATATCACCATGCCTCCATGCCATGGCACTGGGAATATCACCATGCCGCCATGGCACTGGGAATATCACCATGCCTCCATGCCATGGCACTGGGGATATCACCATGCCTCCATGCCATGGCACTGGGGATATCACCATGCCTCCATGCCATGGCACTGGGGATATCACCATGCCGCCATGGCACTGGGAATATCACCATGCCTCCATGCCATGGCACTGGGGATATCACCATGCCGCCATGGCACTGGGGATATCACCATGCCTCCATGCCATGGCACTGGGGATATCACCATGCCTCCATGCCATGGCACTGGGGATATCAAGTCGGAGTTTGAGGAGAATTTTAGAGGCCGATTTAAAATTACATCCTTACAAAATGATGTTGGTTCAAGAATTAATTGAGGGAGATTATGCCAAGCGCAGAGCCCTATGTGAGAAAATTCTTGAACAGTTTCCTGCTGCAGCCGTTCTTCTGAGTAGTGATGAGGCTCAATTCCATATCAGTGGAGCCCATAAACAAGCAGAATTTTTTCGTTATGGGCTGAATATAACCCTCGTGAACGCCACGAACGACCACTCTATTCTCCTTGTGTAATTCTTTGGTGTGATCGGCCCGTATTTTTTTGAGGAAGGTGATGCAACAGTAACTGTGACTTCTGACTGGTATGTTGAAATGTTGGAGACCTTTCTGCGCCCCAAACAGGACAATGTGGATACAGAACATGTGTGGTTTCAACAGGACAGGAGCACAGGTCACACAGCACGATGTTCGCTCGGAGTGTTGAGGTGAACTGTTCCCTGGGTCACCAGATTTCAGCCCATGTGACTTTTCCTTTGGGGATACCTGAAGGAAAAGGTTTTCAAACATTGTCCTCGATCTCTTGAGGATTTGAAGGAAAGGATAAGACAGGAAATCAAAGCCATTCCACCTAATATGACCCGGAGAGTGATGGAGAAATTCCGGGAACATCTTCAGCAATGTATTGCCAACGATGGCTGCCATTTGTCTGATATGATTTTTAAAACCCATTAAAACAAAACTGTTTTTATGTTATTTTCAGAAATAAATACAATGTTTTCCTAAATAGTTTCATTCATTTTTTTATACCCTTTCAAAATGTGGGAGATCTTTATGCCCCACCCTGTAAATATATTAATGGGTGATGGGCAATACTGGATCTTCAATACACGGAGAAGTCTACAATTGCAGCTAGAGGTGGCTATATATCGGCCTCACAGATCTCGGGAGCTCTTCTGGTGGCTAACATCTTTTAACCCATGGTGGATTTGGAGAGGTAGAGAGTATATACTGAATAAGCGCCTAATTCATTCATGGGAATGGGTCATCAACAGACCTGCTCCTGGGCTATTTATCTCAATGGGTCCTCAAGATACCTTTTCCTGGGGTATTTACCCATATTTCATCATTTTAATTCCTATGGGAGCAATTTGTCCATGCACTTTGTTGCACTTTTCATATACCGGATGACAGATCGTGGACTAACCCAGTGACCAGTAGTTTCTGGCTCCACCATATGAACCACATTTCACCACGTTGGCCACTGACTGACAAATGTGATTTTGGAAACCGTGTGTTGTTTTCAACACAGGAACTCTCGCAGCAGCAAAGAGACTTGGAGCTGAGATCTGTCAGATCATATAGAGAAGATACCAGATCACAGAGACTGGATCACAGAGACCAGATCACAACCAGGTTACATTAAAACCTTAGTCCTATACAGACTTTGAGAACATTCACAGAGATGAATTTTTAATGCATTTTTCCCCAAATATCAATGGTAAAATCTACCTGCATCATTTTTACCACAATTATGCTTTAGCTTTGGTTCAGTGTGAACATACGGAAAGGTACTAATGATCATCTAGAAGTACAGACGAAATATATTTACATGGACAGTATGTCACAGAATCGCAGAGACGGCCGCTAACCGGTATTGGCGCAACTGAACAGGGAGGCGCGGTGTCTAACGTACCCCCAGTATTCACCAGGGACCCATGCAAGGGGGTTTGGGCTTAGCTGCAGAGGGTACGCAGCTCACGGTTCTCCAAGACAGTCACCGGTGTAGCGACAGTAGTAGACAGGCGTAGTCAGGCAATCCAGGTCAGAGCCAACTGAGCGGTTCAGTACACAGGGAGGATCCAGAGAGAAGTATTAAAAGCGGTTTTCCACTCGTCACCTTGACGAATGTGGATAAGGTTATAGGCACCTCTAAGACCCAGCTTGGTGAAAATCTGTGCTCCACGAATCCGATCAAAGAGTTCTGATATGAGAGGTAACGGGTAACAGTTCTTCACCGTTATAGCATTCAGCTTCCAGTAGTTAATACAGGGTCTAAGGGTACCGTCTTTCTTTTTGACAATAAAGAACCCTGCACCCACCGGAGAGGAAGACTTGCGGATAAAACCACGTTCAAGATTCTCAGCGACGTATTCAGACATGGCCTGAGTCTCTGGGAGAGATAGATGAAAGACTCTGCCCCTAGGGATGCACTTGTCGGGTACGAGGTCAATGGGGCAATCCCAGGGTCGATGAGGAGGCAGGGACTCGGCTGCAGCTTTGCTGAATACATCTACAAACTCGACATAGGCCTCAGGAAGAGCAGGCTAGGGAGTAGAGGCTAGACAATAGATTGAAAACTTAGGAGGATGTACAGCAGTCAAACAATGTTGCTTGCAGATGGATCCCCAAGAAATGACTTGGGCACAATCGAACTGCGGATTGTGAGCTTTAAGCCAGGGAAGGCCCAAAATAACAGGATTGACGGACTGAGGAAGAATCAGGAAACGTATCCACTCAGAGTGAAGCACTCCTAACGCCAACCGTAAGGGACTGGTAATACAATCAATGGAACCGTTGCTGATACGATTACCATCAATTGCAGTCAGTGCCAGAGGCTGTGGCAATGGAAGAATGGAGAGACGAAGCTTGGAAGCCAACTCAGTGGAGATAAAGTTCCCAGCGGATCTAGAGTCCACAAAAGCTTTCAATTGCTGGGGGCCATCTGGAGAAAATAACATAACAGGCATCAGAAATTCAGAATCTCTCAAGGAATAGGGAGTGAGGGACTTGGATCCTAGGACGACCTCCCTGTCATTGCCTAGGATGGGGCGTTTCCCGCCCTCTTGGAGCATGACGAGAGAAGGTGACCCGAGACCCCACAATAAAGGCAAAGACGATTTTTTATGAGTTTGTTATGCTCCTTCTGGGAAAGGCATAGGTTCCTCCGGAAGAATTTTGGAACTGAGGCTCCATGTGAGGGAAGGAGTGCTGGGTCCGTTCACGTTCTTGAGTACGTTCTGTGTGACGGATGTCCACCTTAACACACAGAGAGACCAAGTCATCAAGATTAGACGGAAGCTCACGGGAGGCCAGATCGTCTTTTATACGGTCGTTTAACCCTTGCCAAAAGGTGGCTACCAGAGCCTCATTGTTCCAGTGGAGTTCTGAAGCCAAGGTGCGAAACTGTACGGCATACTGCCCAGCAGTGAGTGAACCTTGACAGAGAGCTAATAGGCCAGAAGCGGCGGAGGAAACACAGCCGGGCTCATCAAAAACCCTCCGAAAATTCTTAATGAAGGTGGAAGAATTTCGGAGCGTAGGGTCGTCCCGTTCCCAGAGGGGTGAGGCCCAAGACAAGGCTTGACCAGAGAGGAGGGAAATTACATAAGCCACTTTAGTCCTCTCGGAGGCGAAATTTTCTGGGAAAAGCTCAAACTGAATACCGCACTGGTTAAGGAACCCACAACATTTCTTAGGATCGCCATCATATTTCTCCAGCGGTGGAATACGTAGGTTTCTGGAACTAGCGGTGCTGGCAGTAGACGTTGCGGATGCAGAGGTAACCGTTACTGCTAAGGCTGTCTGGATTGCTGGAAGAGACCCCTGAAGGGTGTCTAAACGAGAAACAACTCCATGTAGACTTTGCAAGAGTTGTGCCTGATTGGAGTCTTGCTGATCCACCCTGTGGGCTAAGTGGAGCAGAAGGCCCCGAGCTGAGGGTTCGTCCTGTCCACTCATATGGCCAGAGTATACTGTCATGGAACTGCAGAGATGGCCGCTAACCGGTATTGGCGCAACTGAACAGGGAGGAGCGGAGTCTAACGTACCCCTGGTATTCACCAGGGACCCCCGCAAGGGGGTTTGGGCTTAGCTGCAGAGGGTACGCAGGTCGCGGTTCTCCAAGACAGTCACCGGTGTAGCGACAGTAGTAGACAGGCGTAGTCAGGCAATCCAGGTCAGAGCCAACCGAGCGGTGCAGTACACAGGGAGGATCCAGAGAGAAGTCAGGTCAACCCAAATAGTCAAACCAGCCGGGCAGCGCGGTACCAAAATGAAACATAAGGGGCGAGGTCACAGGAAGCCGAGTCAGAACCGAAGAACACACTGGATCAGAAGTTTAGGAAACACTGGAGAAGGAGTGAACCAATACTCTGGCACTAGACATGTGTCAGAGGCTACTTTATATACCCTAAGGTTCATCCTGATTGGGTTAGGGAGATTTTGGCGGTCAGACATGCTGGCTGCCGACAGGTGAGCAGAGATAGCGTCCCGCTGCTAGGCAACAGGACGTGGTTGCTGAGAAGGTGCAGGCGTCCGTCTCCTGCACCAAGTGTCAGTGCGGAGAAGGTGCCTGACACAGTACAGCTTTTTTTATACAGTTTGGGACACATAACCTGGCAGGAGGTAATCTAGCCTCCTGCCCCTTTAACCAGTCCTGTCATGCAGCCTCGTGAAGGGTTTCACACCTATAACATTGTTTCTAGTGTTACTAGTGTCCAAGAGTTGCCAGGGAGAGGGGGGCTCAGTCTCCTCTCAACTCCTGGTGCCACCATATCTAGGGTGGGAGATTTAATCTCAAACATACAATACTTTCAGGGAACCACCTCTGGGGTCTGGTTGCCTCTTCAAGCCTCTCATTTGTATCCAGGAGGCGCCATTAGAAGGGATAAAAGTGTGTTTAATAACAATGGGAAATACAGAGTATTGCACTCACATACATGGCGTTACAGTCACTCTGAGGCACTAAGGGCAGTTTCTCACGGATGTCAGGACTCCAGTCTAGTGTCACCGATTATCCAATCAGGGAAGGAGGAGGAGAGTGTAGCGTCCTCTCCAGTGGCTAAGTGTGGCAGTGAGTGGCATTCAATTATTGACTACTGACTAGCAGACAGTGACCAGAGTGCTTAGGGAGCTTGGAAGAGGCATGCTGTGGGTGAGGAGGGGAGCTACTGACTAGCAGACAGTGACCAGAGTGCTTAGGGAGCTTGGAAGAGGCATGCTGTGGGTGAGGAGGGGAGCTACTGACTAGCAGACAGTGACCAGAGTGCTTAGGGAGCTTGGAAGAGGCATGCTGTGGGTGAGGAGGCAAGCTGAGAGCCTTGTGTCTACTGCCCCATGGATGGTGGTGCTTAGTCCTGATCGAAGCATGTGACCAGTGGGCAATAATGGACTGCTACCTATCTCTTTAAGACTGTGCAGCAGTAATCCACTTTTCAGTTTGAAACTGACCCATAATGACACATACACCTTTATGTCCTATTTTTATAAGGCATTCTCGACACGGAAACACAGAATGTACTCTGACAGTTCTCTTTATAATAGAATTAGTCAGTGTTTCTTTGTGAGCACATAATGTATAATTTTGCTCAACTATGTTTCCATTCACTGGTTCTTACCTTTGTCCTGGAAATCTAACTGTGATCTGAGTACAGTATATGCAGTTTTCAGAAATACAAACAAATGATGGAGTACAATGTATATTGTCTTAAGCTATGTTTATTGTGAAGTAAATACATTTTCAATGACATATCTGCTTAAACCCCCCCACGGTTTTACATTTTTCACACACCCTCCATACACAGCAGCTAAGTGTGGGAGTTGTGACATGTAAGGGGTCCGTGAGAGACTGATTAGCATGTAAGGAGATCTGATGAATTGTGTGGAGGTCTACTGGCATGTGGCGAGCTCTCATGGTATGTGCGGAGGTATGATGTGGAGCAAAGGGGCATGTGGGAAGGTCTGATGGGTTGGGTACGCTTCACGGATGTTCACTACTCCGACATGTAGAAGGCCTACAAAGAAAATCCCAAATGATGAAAAACCGATTGGAAAAGAAACAGACTTACCTTCAACCTGCCGCTGGAGATCTCCGATGGGAGCTCCATGCTGACAGCAAGTGATTCCGATTGGAGAAGTGTTCTGCACTGCAGGGTGACGTCTGTCAATAGAAATTTAAAGCGGCTTCTTAACCTTAGGGGTCTCCACATTGCCGATTTAAATTTCTATTGACAGACGTTGTGATGACGTCAGCCTGCAGTGCCGAACACTTGTTCAATCGGAATCACTTGCTGTCAGCTTGGTGCTTCCATCCTAGATCTCCAGCATAGGGTTGAAGGTAAGTCTGTTTCTTTTCCAATCGTTTTTTCATAATTACAGATTTGCTTTGTAGGGCTTCTCCATGTCGGGATAGTGGTAATTGTAAAAACGATTATCACCGGGTCTGATGGCATGCGGAGAGGTCTGATGGGCATGCGGAAGGTCTGATGGGCATGCGGAGAGGTCTGATGGCCATGCGGAAGGTCTGATGGGCATGCGGAGGGTCTGATGGGCATGCAGAGAGGTCTGATGGGCATGCAGAGAGGTCTGATGGGCATGCGGAGGGTCTGATGGGGATGCGGAGAGGTCTGATGGGCATGCGGAGGGTCTGATGGGCATGCGGAGGGTCTGATGGGCATGCAGAGAGGTCTGATGGGCATGCAGAGGTCTGATGGGCATGCGGAGGGTCTGATGGGCATGCAGAGAGGTCTGATGGGCATGCAGAGGTCTGATGGGCATGCGGAGGGTCTGATGGGGATGCGGAGAGGTCTGATGGGCATGCGGAGGGTCTGATGGGCATGCGGAGGGTCTGATGGGCATGCGGAGGGTCTGATGGGGATGCGGAGAGGTCTGATGGGCATGCGGAGGGTCTGATGGGCATGCGGAGGGTCTGATGGGCATGCAGAGAGGTCTGATGGGCATGCAGAGAGGTCTGATGGGCATGCGGAGGGTCTGATGGGCATGCGGAGAGGTCTGATGGGCATGCGGAGGGTCTGATGGGCATGCGGAGAGGTCTGATGGGCATGCAGAGGGTCTGATGGGCATGTGAAGGGTCTGATGGGCATGCAGAGGGTCTGATGGGCATGCAAGAGGCATTTTGTTAGGTTTGATTTCATGTTGGGAGAACAGTAGATGAGGAGTGGTGTGATGCTCATGATGACCATTTATGACCTTTTTTATCCCCAATTCAACAGTTCCCGCTACACCGATTGTGAACAACTGTGAAGAGATTATATTTAACCCTTTCAACCCTCCTTCGCTGGAAGCAGGTACAAGATGTGCTCATTTGGTGATTATTGTGAACATTTTCGCACTGTTGGATATTTTCTTTTTCACTTAGCAAGGTATTGTAAATGATGTTATATTTTCAATGTACATGTGTACAGTATCTATGCGTGTGTTTATACTATGTATATGCACACATATAAAAGGTAAAGTTGCCTCTTTGCAGTATCTATAGATATTTTTTAACTCTTTGGGGTATATTTACTAAACTGCGGATTTGAAAATGTGGAGATGTTGCCTATAGCAACCAATCAGATTCTAGCTGTAATTCTGTAGAATGTACTAAATAAATGATAACTAGAATTTGGTTGGTTGCTAAAGGCAACATCTCCACTTTTCTATACCCGCAGTTTAGTAAACAATAAACCCCCTTGTGTCTGATTGGTTGACCACCCCTGCTGTACAGTATGAATAACTATTTACCTAAAAATTAAAACTATCAATTAAATTCAAAAGTGACATCAAGCTTAAATTTCATACCTGTGTAGTAGCATTATACAGTCACCCCCCCCACCCCCCAACCTAACTCCCAAACTCACCCCTCCCAATACAGACCATTTAAGATGTTCGGGATTATTATATTAGCAAAGTGACAATATCTCCCTTTTACATACTTCATTTATTAATAACATGTTCCGGATTGTTTTTCTGTAAGGCGCCACATAACTCTGCATTACCGGACAGTTTGTTACTAATCATACTAAATAGACACATTGGGCCTGATTCATTAAGGAAAGGAAAACAAAAAAAAGAGTAACTTTGCACTTTGACTAAACCATTTTGCATTGGAGGGGGGGGGGGGGGGCAAATGTAAAATGTGATGGCAGATGTATAGTTGGGGTAGGGTGTGCTCTAGATCAACTTTAAATGTCAGTGTAAAAATAAATCTATCAAGTTTGTGTGATACTTTAAAAAACAGCCAGTATTTATCTTATGTGCAAGATAAGAAACTAATTTGCACCCCTTGTATTGTAACATGGTTTGTCCAGGAGAAAATTTACTCATTTTTTGCCTCACTTTCCTTAATGAATCTGTCCCATTAAGTACAACACACAAGCTAAGACGAGAGGAAGAAACTGACAGGGTGGTCGACTGGGTGGATATTAAGGATCTAAAATAAGCTTGTTAGGTGAGAGAGACAACAGTATAGTATTATCCCTAATAATGTTTACTAAATTACCAATCTTATTCTCAATGTTAACATTCTTCCTATAAATAAACTTGGGATTAGGGCTGAAGAAAGAACCTAAATTGGGGCAGGTTTGTCACAATATTTCCACCTTTCTATAAACCCAACTAAAATTAGTGACACCACAGTAGCCATAATCTTTACTTTCTACAATACTACCCGACAATCCAATAATCCCATTAAATTAAATTTCACAATTTATAGCACGTCATTACAGACATAAGAAAATCTAAATAAAGTCTGTTTCCAGTGAACCCACAGATAATCATATGAGCCTGTAAGTTATAACCAATAGTCTTATAGCATTTTTTTCCTACTCTAGTTAGATGGGTCTTCAGAATACTTTGTATCCAGCTGTGTATATGCTGATTGGTTACATGGAAATACAACTTAATATCAAGAAAAGGGACCACCATTATTGAGCAGCATGAAACCTTCACCTTCTCCACTAACCAGATATCATCAATGTATCCGTACCAGCAAGAAATAATCCCTTTAAAAGCATTATTTCCGTACATTTGCTACACCCTGCGCCATGGTAGCCCCTATGCCCCCACCCCTACTATGTAGTCATTCCTGCACCCATTAAGGATTTTACTACAAGATACATTTATTCCATTGTTATTCTCCATTCTACTTAATTACTCATCTACTTTATCATTCACTGTGACACAATGGGATCACCCAGACAAATTGTACCACATTTCTCATATGAATAGGGAATGACTTGTTATAATACCCCCGTTACACACTTTATTATAGTACAACTACATGTTGCAATTACTGCCCCAGTCAAAAGGGATAATTGTATTTAACATATTCAGTTATGTTCCAAACGTGCTGCATTATGTACAGTCTATAAGCAATTATTGTGCAAACACATTCAGAGAGATCTTGTGGCCCTATAAAACCCAGGGGCCAACATTGTACAGCTGAGCAGATATATAGATTATCCACACAGTCATTGCTGATAGACCCACACTTATTAAGGGACCATTGTGTTCCATGATATGTAGCAAATTGGTTAGTTAGTAAATTAGAGTATGTTTGCTAAGTCCCCTGTGTGTGTATACAGACATGCGAATACAATGGGCCTGATTCATTAAGGAAAGGAAAGCAAAAAAAATGAGTAGCTTTGCACCTCAGCAAAACTATGTTGTATTGGAGCTTTATAGTTGGGGTAGAGCATGTCCTAGATCAACTTTTAATGTCAGTGTAAAAATAAAGCTATCAAGTATTTGCGTCCTACATGAAAAAAACAGCCAGTAGGGTCTATACTCATTAGAGAATAGTTTGTATTAATACAATAATATAACATGTAATTAAATAAAAAAGCTCCCCCACATCTGTCTTATACCTCTTTAAAAATCAAATGGGAATCTTCTCTCCTGCAATAGTCAAAAGTGGAAAAGTAAGTAAAAGTACTATCAGCCAATCAGAAGCAGCTGAAGGCGCTGCCAATCGGCCTCATCATTGCGTCTCGTTGCACTAGCCCTGATGTAAGTGAGTATTCTTTAATGTCTAAATGTGACGCAATTACATGAACACCTAACTGTACTCAACACCCCCAATTCTGTCTCCCCGAGTGTAAGGAGTTACAAATCGCAGCTACACAAACGCACACGTGCTGCATGAAAATGTATATCTTGTGCAAAGTAAAAACATATACGCCCAACTCTAAACACTTTGTATGAAGTATACTCACATTCAGACAAGGTTCTGTTTTTGCTGCAGAAACTGTAGAAATTGTTTGTTTTTTACCCCAGGAATCCAGAAGAGGAGCAATAATTACCCCAAACTCAGCCTTCATCATTTTATAAAAGCCCCTCAGAGAGGTATTGTGTCACGCTCAGGGTTCTTTAAGAAGGTAACGTAGCGATGTAATAAGTTCATCTTTACAAACAGTTTAAGAGTTCCATAAGTTTACTAAATACCCTCAGCTAGGGGTGAAGCAGGCCCCGACCTCTCACCTCCGGGCACCAACCCCTCACCTCCGGGCTCCGACCCCTCACCTCCGGGCCCCGACCCCTCACCTCCGGGCCCCTGCGCCCTCATTCTTCCGCCACTTACATCCGGTCCTCAGCGGGTACATCCTGACTTCATATCATTCCCAGAGCAGATTTAGAAATCACCCAGAATGCTGATTACATCTCTATCTGCAACAATTGTGTACAAAGTTTGGGATTATTTATGACAATGTAAAAGTCTGTTTTTAGCACCATTTAACGCTGTTCACAATCCACTAACACAACAAGAAGACACACTGTACCCAGATTGCTCTTTATATTTCCCGAAATGTGTTGTCAATGTAACTCCCCATAAGAGTCATTTCCAAACCATACTCTGCCCACAGCGCCTATGACATTTGGGTCTATACTTAGGGTTAGTGTTAGGGTCCGGCTCCAGTGTCCACGGGGAGACTGAGCAGATCAGGGGTGTTTTAGCTGCTAAGGATATTTGGACAAATTTAGGGTATTTTGTGGTTGCTGAATTCAAAAATGAAAATAGTGTTTTCAAATTGACTCTAGTTCTTCAGATAATGGATACCCTCAATTAATGGGGAACTTATAGGGAGCCATATTGTGTGCATATGAGAATCTAACAGAACATTCTAGAAGGTGAGACATGCGAATATTCTAGCTGTTCACTCCGCGATCATTCTAGAATATTCCCCGGACATTAGTGATCGGTCACCCAACAAGCAGTCAGTTGGCAGTTGAGCGGTTCGTGTTGTCTATTGTGTTTTTCTTGTTTCTCGTCCATGTAATATATTTGTATACAGAGTGTTTCAAGTAAGACTAAAGTCAATTGGTTGACAGGGATCATATCATTCTCCCACCACTCCATAACAAGCTGGGCTGGGCCGGGGGGCAGGGGGCATCAGTCCCCCGGGCCGCTCAGTTTATCCACTGTTAGGACCGGCCGCCCAGACCCCCTCCCCCCCCCCGGATGCACTATTACCCTAATTATTACCGGCGGCCGCATCACATGACACGCGATACGGCCGCCTCAGCGCACAGGCGGGCGCATCACATGACACGCAATGTGGCCGCATCCTTGATGACGTGGCCGCATCACGTGTCATGTGATGCGGCCGCCTGTGCGCCCCCCGAGCTGAAACTTGCCAGCCCGCGCCTGGCTGGGCAGCACGGCGGCTCAGTGGTTAGCACTTCTGCCTTACAGCACTGGGGTCATGAGTTCAATTCCCAACCATGTCCTTATCTGTGTGGAGTTTGTATGTTCTCCCCGTGTTTGCTCCCACACTCCAAAAACATATTAGTAGGTTATTGTGTGTGTGTCTATATTAGGGAATTTAGACTGTAAGCTCCAATGGGGCAGGGACTGATGTGAGCGAGTTCTCTGTACAGCGCTGCGGAATTAGTGGCGCTATATAAATAAATAGATGATGATGATGATGACTAATGAAACAATTAGTTAAGGCCTTGGACAAAGATGGCGATTGCTTCATATACATTTGTAGATCGTTCCCCAGACTAAGTATGGAAAAACTAAAAGCTGGAATCTTTGATGGCCCCCGTAAACTTATCAAGGATTCTAATTCTAAATACAACGTTTATAAATAGTGTTAAAGCTTCTGCCTGGTGCAGTTACATCGCAGTTGACGAGAACTTCTCCGGTAACCACAAAGCTGACAATTATGAAGATCACAAACTTTAGAAATGCGGGTACTAACATGAGCCTATAGGTGCACTGTGTCCATAGCCACCTCCACAGAGTTACAGATAATCTTGGTGATTTTAGTGAGAACAAGGGGAGAGGTTTCATCAGGATATAAAGGTGATGGAGGAAAGGTATCAAGGCAGATGGGACAGACACATGATGTAGACTATTGCTGGAGCCATAACCCACATAAAAGAAAATTGTACAGAGTTTTACAATGGATTAATTGTAATGAGCTGAATTAGTTTACTATGTTATCTGTCTTTATACCAAATAAAATGCCATTATGTATTTCATGTGTTTACTTTTGTATGAATTGAGACAATTTCAATGCGATTTGTAAGTATTCTCTGCCTGACATAAAATATTTGCCATTTTTATGTTTTTCAATGGGGTAACAATTATCTAAAAAAAATAGACACAAACTAACAAACCCAATGTAATATTCACAATCAGCAACACAAAGTTACCCCAAAATCACTCTATTATGATTGGCAATAAAATGAGTGTTAACCAGTGTAATCATCATTATACATAGTGCTGTCAAATCCCTCAGCTCAGTACAGGGAATATGTAATCATTCACAGCAGTCACTGTTCCATTGGATCTCCCAGTCTATGTTCCCCAACACACTGACACACAGAAAAAGCAGAGGCATTAAACACTTTCTTTTCTTCAGTATTTACTAGAGAGGAATAAATGGTAGGAATAATACATAAAAACGGAAATGAAACCGTACCATTAATTAATACTGGGCTGATAGAGGAAGAAGTCCAAAGGTGACTGAAGAATATTAAGATAAATAAAGCTCCAGGTCCAGATGGCATACACCAAGGGTTCTTATGGAGTTAAACTCAGAAATACCTAGACCGCTATTCTTAATTTTCATAGCTTCAATCTCATCAGGCTCAGTACCAAGGGATTGGCTAATAGCAGATGTGGTGCCGTTGTTTAAAAAGGGGACGAGATCACAAACAGAGAATTATAGAACTGTAAACCTGACATCAATAGTGGGGAAACTACTGGAAGGTATTTTAAGGGACAGTATTCAGGATTACTTGGTACGCAATAAGATTATTAGTGGGAATCAACATGGATTTGTGAGGGATAGGTCATGTCAAACTAATATAATTAGTTTCTACGAGGAAGTTAGTGGAAACTTAGACCAGGGCAGGACAGTAGATGTGGTCTACTTAGATTTTGCAAAGGCCTTTGATACAGTGCCACACAAGAGGTTGGTTTACAAAATAAGGGAACTGGGTCTAGGAATCAACATTTGTACTTGGGTTGAAAACTGGTTAGAGAATAGGGACCAGAGAGTTGTGATAAATGGAACAGTTTCTAATTGGTAAAAAGTTTTAAGTGGAGTACCTCAAGGCTCTGTGCTGGGGCCACTCCTTTTTAATATATTTATTAATGACCTTGGTGATGGTTTAGAGAGTAAAGCTTCCATTTTTACAGACAACACTAAACTCTGTAAGGTAATAAAATCAGAGTAAGATGTAGCTTCTCTACAGAGGGACTTTAATAAACTGGAGGATTGGGGCGGCCAAATGGAATATGAAGTTTAACACAGATAAATGTAAGGTTATGCATTCAGGGATCAAAAACAAGCACACAATCTGGACACCACTCTATAAAAAAGATATTTTAGAGCTAGAAAAGGTTCAGAGAAGGGCGCCAAAATTGATAAAGGGTATGGAGTCATTAAGTTATGAGGAAAGGTTAGCCCGTTTAGGAATGTTTACTTTAGAAAAGAGGTGTCTAAGGGGAGATATGATTACTATGTACAAATACATTAGGGCTCAATACAGAGAACTTTCATGGAAACTTTTTACCCCAAGGACTGTACACAGGACACGTGGTCATCCCCTAAGGTTAGAGGATAGGAAGTTTCACAACCAGCAAAGGAAGGGGTTCTTTACAGTAAGGGCAGTCAAGATATAGAATTCACTGTCAGGGAAGGTTGTGATGGCAGATTCAATAGATATGTTTATGAAAGGGTTAGACAAATTTTTAGTGGAAAAGTGTATCCAGGGATACGACTGTTAATTAAAATGAAGGATAGTAGTGGATACAGGGAAAAAATAGGACTGTGATACTGGGTGTGGGGGTTTTTTCATGCTTGAAACAGATTGGCGGTTGCTTAATCTGGATCAATTTCAAATATAAGAGAGAGATCGCAGGAGATCCAAAATAGGTTGAACTTGATGGACTGGTGTCTTTTTTCAACCTCAAAAACTATGTTACTATGTTTCTAACTACATGCACACATATGGAAACAGACAGATACACACATCAACACACACAGACACACACATACACACATATGAAGACACACAGATACACACGTCAATGCATACAGACACAAACACACACACAGACACACAGACACACACAAAACATATAAACATATATAAACACACATGAGCGGACACAGATTCACAGACACACTCACACAGACATAGGGCTAGATTTACTAAGCTGCGGGTTTGAAAAAGTGGGGATGTTGCCTATAGCAACCAATCAGATTTTAGCTGTCATTTTGTGGAAGGTACTAAATAAATAAAAGCTAGAATCTGATTGGTTGCTATAGGCAACATCCCCACTTTTTCAAACCCGCAGCTTAGTAAATCTAGCCCATAGTCTACATACATTAACACATATGAGCAGACAAACAGACACAAAATCACAAACATGCACAGACAGACACACATAAGCAGACACACCATATAGACACACATACAAGCATGAGCAAACACACAGACACACAGACATACAGACACACAAACATATTAGGGACATTTTTTTCAATTAACCTACCAGTATGTTTTTGGAGTGTGGGAGGAAACTGGAGCACCCGGAGGAAACCCACACAAACACGGGGAGAACATACAAACTCCACACACTGGTCAGAGTTGAACCCATAGCACTAACCACTGATCCTCTCAGTGTCAGACCAGAGAAGTAGACACAGATTATGGCCATAATATGGGGAATGAAGCTGTGAATGATAAGACACAGATACCCGGCTCTCACCGCTTGTGTCCAACATCAGCTCATAGATCATTACACCAATATCAGCACAAAGATTATTACACTAACATCAGCTCATAGATCATTACACCAATATCAGCACATAGATCATTACACCAATATCAGCTCATAGATCATTACACCAATATCAGCACAAAGATTATTACACTAACATCAGCACAAAGATTATTACACTAACATCAGCTCATAGATCATTACACCAATATCAGCACATAGATCATTCCACCAATATCAGCACATAGATAATTACACCAATATCAGCTCATAGATCATTACACCAATATCAGCACATAGATAATTACACCAGGCACATTAAACGTTAGGCTGTCCCTGACTATTGCTTTCAAGCGGTGTATAAATATCTGATTATAAACCAACTAGACATTACCAGAATACATGGAGCAATGAATAGTACGAGTCACCATCATACAACTAGGACCCCCAGACTGGTTATAACAGTTGTAGTTCTGGAGAGCTGACATCTCTTTATATACCATCAATCCCACACACAGTACACAGTCCTGACCAGCACTGACCCCACTTCACAGAACAGGGGGGGTGTAACCCCTTCCACCACTGCCCACAAGGTGGGAGGAGGAACCTGTCACACATAGGGCACACGTGTGTCTGATAAAACCACATCATTAATAGTGATGGTTAATTATCACTAGGCCTGACAGCCAGCTCTGTATGAATGGAGACCACCCCCGCCCCTCCAGCCCCAGGATCAGGTGCTGAAGGCAGAATGTCTGCACTGGAGGAGAGGCCTGGGAGCATCACAGGGATAACTCATCACTGATAAAGGAGAGCGACACTCATCCTGCATCTGTCGGCTATTGGAGGTCTGCAGCACAGTATAAGGCCAAGAAGCTGGAGATGCAGAGATGATGGGAGCAGGGAACAGGTGCATTCACCATGGACCAGTCCGCTGCCTCCCTCTCCATCCTCACTTACCCTCTCTGGCTTTCAGCAGAACCGTGTTAGCCACAATGTTTTCCAGCTCCATTGACGGCTCTCTGTGCAAGGTAGCAATGCAGCAGCTCCGGAGGCGGCAGGAGGGGAAGGGAGGGAGATGGGAGGGGGAGCTGGTGAAGGAGGAGGCAGTGAGAAGAAGGGAAGACAGGAGGGGGTGTGTGAGGTGAGACAGTGGTACACACTACACACAGCCATGGATGGGGGGCTGACACAGGGCAGGTGAGGAGAGGAGGATGAGCTATACATATAGCAGGGACTGTACAGACATCCTGTCATACATTACACCATGTACATTCACATCCCAGTGTGCTGATTACGTGGGAGCTGTCAGCGCAAGGACGCCCCCTGCTGGAA